>NC_134358.1:581474900-581542444 GCF_048569485.1 Anomaloglossus baeobatrachus | reverse complement strand
AGGTATATAATAATCAGTATGGGGAGCGTGAGCTGTGTGATGTCACCCTTCATATAATATGGATGAGTATCACACATCTGTAGTGTCAGGTATATAATAATCAGTATGGGGAGCGTGAGCTGTGTGATGTCACCCTTCATATAATATGGATGAGTATCACACATCTGTAGTATCAGGTATATAATAATCAGTATGGGGAGCGTGAGCTGTTGTGATGTCACCCATTCATATAATATGGGTGAGTATCACACATCTGTAGTGTCAGGTATATAATAATCAGTATGGGGAGCGTGAGCTGTGTGATGTCACCCTTCATATAATATGGATGAGTATCACACATCTGTAGTGTCAGGTATATAATAATCAGTATGGGGAGCGTGAGCTGTGTGATGTCACCCTTCATATAATATGGATGAGTATCACACATCTGTAGTGTCAGGTATATAATAATCAGTATGGGGAGCGTGAGCTGTGTGATGTCACCCTTCATATAATATGGATGAGTATCACACATCTGTAGTGTCAGGTATATAATAATCAGTATGGGGAGCGTGAGCTGTGTGATGTCACCCTTCATATAATATGGGTGAGTATCACACATCTGTAGTGTCAGGTATATAATAATCAGTATGGGGAGCGTGAGCTGTGTGATGTCACCCTTCATATAATATGGATGAGTATCACACATCTGTAGTGTCAGGTATATAATAATCAGTATGGGGAGCGTGAGCTGTGTGATGTCACCCTTCATATAATATGGATGAGTATCACACATCTGTAGTGTCAGGTATATAATAATCAGTATGGCGAGCGTGAGCTGTGTGATGTCACCCTTCATATAATATGGATGAGTATCACACATCTGTAGTGTCAGGTATATAATGATCAGTATGGGGAGCGTGAGCTGTGTGATGTCATCCTTCATATAATATGGGATGAGTATCACACATCTGTAGTGTCAGGTATATAATAATCAGTATGGGGAGCGTGAGCTGTGTGATGTCATCCTTCATATAATATGGATGAGTATCACACATCTGTAGTGTCAGGTATATAATGATCAGTATGGGGAGCGTGAGCTGTGTGATGTCACCCCTCATATAATATGGATGAGTATCACACATCTGTAGTGTCAGGTATATAATAATCAGTATGGGGAGCGTGAGCTGTGTGATGTCACCCTTCATATAATATGGTGAGTATCACACATCTGTAGTGTCAGGTATATAATAATCAGTATGGGGAGCGTGAGCTGTGTGATGTCATCCTTCATATAATATGGATGAGTATCACACATCTGTAGTGTCAGGTATATAATAATCAGTATGGGGAGCGTGAGCTGTGTGATGTCACCCTTCATATAATATGGATGAGTATCACACATCTGTAGTGTCAGGTATATAATAATCAGTATGGGGAGCGTGAGCTGTGTGATGTCACCCTTCATATAATATGGGTGAGTATCACACATCTGTAGTGTCAGGTATATAATAATCAGTATGGGGAGCGTGAGCTGTGTGATGTCACCCTTCATATAATATGGGTGAGTATCACACATCTGTAGTGTCAGGTATATAATAATCAGTATGGGGAGCGTGAGCTGTGTGATGTCACCCTTCATATAATATGGATGAGTATCACACATCTGTAGTGTCAGGTATATAATAATCAGTATGGGGAGCGTGAGCTGTGTGATGTCACCCTTCATATAATATGGATGAGTATCACACATCTGTAGTGTCAGGTATATAATAATCAGTATGGGGAGCGTGAGCTGTGTGATGTCACCCTTCATATAATATGGATGAGTATCACACATCTGTAGTGTCAGGTATATAATAATCAGTATGGCGAGCGTGAGCTGTGTGATGTCACCCTTCATATAATATGGATGAGTATCACACATCTGTAGTGTCAGGTATATAATAATCAGTATGGCGAGCGTGAGCTGTGTGATGTCACCCTTCATATAATATGGGTGAGTATCACACATCTGTAGTGTCAGGTATATAATAATCAGTATGGGGAGCGTGAGCTGTGTGATGTCACCCTTCATATAATATGGATGAGTATCACACATCTGTAGTGTCAGGTATATAATAATCAGTATGGGGAGCGTGAGCTGTGTGATGTCACCCTTCATATAATATGGATGAGTATCACACATCTGTAGTGTCAGGTATATAATAATCAGTATGGGGAGCGTGAGCTGTGTGATGTCACCCTTCATATAATATGGATGAGTATCACACATCTGTAGTGTCAGGTATATAATAATCAGTATGGCGAGCGTGAGCTGTGTGATGTCACCCTTCATATAATATGGATGAGTATCACACATCTGTAGTGTCAGGTATATAATAATCAGTATGGGGAGCGTGAGCTGTGTGATGTCACCCTTCATATAATATGGATGAGTATCACACATCTGTAGTGTCAGGTATATAATAATCAGTATGGCGAGCGTGAGCTGTGTGATGTCACCCTTCATATAATATGGATGAGTATCACACATCTGTACTGTCAGGTATATAATAATCAGTATGGGGAGCGTGAGCTGTGTGATGTCCACCCTTCATATAATATGGGTGAGTATCACACATCTGTAGTGTCAGGTATATAATAATCAGTATGGGGAGCGTGAGCTGTGTGATGTCATCCTTCATATAATATGGATGAGTATCACACATCTGTAGTGTCAGGTATATAATAATCAGTATGGGGAGCGTGAGCTGTGTGATGTCACCCTTCATATAATATGGATGAGTATCACACATCTGTAGTGTTAGGTATATAATAATCAGTATGGGGAGCGTGAGCTGTGTGATGTCACCCTTCATATAATATGGATGAGTATCACACATCTGTAGTGTCAGGTATATAATAATCAGTATGGGGAGCGTGAGCTGTGTGATGTCACCCTTCATATAATATGGATGAGAATCACACATCTGTAGTGTCAGGTATATAATAATCAGTATGGGGAGCGTGAGCTGTGTGATGCCACCCTTCATATAATATGGATGAGTATCACACATCTGTAGTGTCAGGTATATAATAATCAGTATGGGGAGCGTGAGCTGTGTGATGCCACCCCTTCATATAATATGGATGAGTATCACACATCTGTAGTGTCAGGTATATAATAATCAGTATGGGGAGCGTGAGCTGTGTGATGTCACCCTTCATATAATATGGGTGAGTATCACACATCTGTAGTGTCAGGTATATAATAATCAGTGTGGGGAGCGTGAGCTGTGTGATGTCACCCTTCATATAATATGGGTGAGTATCACACATCTGTAGTGTCAGGTATATAATAATCAGTATGGGGAGCGTGAGCTGTGTGATGTCACCCTTCATATAATATGGGTGAGTATCACACATCTGTAGTGTCAGGTATATAATAATCAGTATGGGGAGCGTGAGCTGTGTGATGCCACCCTTCATATAATATGGATGAGTATCACACATCTGTAGTGTCAGGTATATAATAATCAGTATGGGGGAGCGTGAGCTGTGTGATGTCACCCTTCATATAATATGGGTGAGTATCACACATCTGTAGTGTCAGGTATATAATAATCAGTATGGGGAGCGTGAGCTGTGTGATGTCATCCTTCATATAATATGGGTGAGTATCACACATCTGTAGTGTCAGGTATATAATAATCAGTATGGGGAGCGTGAGCTGTGTGATGTCACCCTTCATTTAATATGGGTGAGTATCACACATCTGTAGTGTCAGGTATATAATAATCAGTATGGGGAGCGTGAGCTGTGTGATGTCACCCTTCATATAATATGGATGAGTATCACACATCTGTAGTGTCAGGTATATAATAATCAGTATGGGGAGCGTGAGCTGTGTGATGTCACCCTTCATATAATATGGATGAGTATCAGACATCTGTAGTGTCAGGTATATAATAATCAGTATGGGGAGCGTGAGCTGTGTGATGTCATCCTTCATATAATATGGATGAGTATCACACATCTGTAGTGTCAGGTATATAATAATCAGTATGGGGAGCGTGAGCTGTGTGATGTCATCCTTCATATAATATGGGTGAGTATCACACATCTGTAGTGTCAGGTATATAATAATCAGTATGGGGAGCGTGAGCTGTGTGATGTCACCCTTCATATAATATGGGTGAGTATCACACATCTGTAGTGTCAGGTATATAATAATCAGTATGGGGAGCGTGAGCTGTGTGATGTCACCCTTCATATAATATGGATGAGTATCACACATCTGTAGTGTCAGGTATATAATAATCAGTATGGCGAGCGTGAGCTGTGTGATGTCACCCTTCATATAATATGGATGAGTATCACACATCTGTAATGTCAGGTATATAATAATCAGTATGGGGAGCGTGAGCTGTGTGATGTCACCCTTCATATAATATGGATGAGTATCACACATCTGTAGTGTTAGGTATATAATAATCAGTATGGGGAGCGTGAGCTGTGTGATGTCACCCTTCATATAATATGGATGAGTATCACACATCTGTAGTGTCAGGTATATAATAATCAGTATGGGAGCGTGAGCTGTGTGATGTCACCCTTCATATAATATGGATGAGTATCACACATCTGTAGTGTTAGGTATATAATAATCAGTATGGGGAGCGTGAGCTGTGTGATGTCACCCTTCATATAATATGGATGAGTATCACACATCTGTAGTGTCAGGTATATAATAATCAGTATGGGGAGCGTGAGCTGTGTGATGTCACCCTATATATAATATGGGTGAGTATCACACATCTGTAGTGTCAGGTATATAATAATCAGTATGGGGAGCGTGAGCTGTGTGATGTCACCCTTCATATAATATGGATGAGTATCACACATCTGTAGTGTTAGGTATATAATAATCAGTATGGCGAGCGTGAGCTGTGTGATGTCACCCTTCATATAATATGGATGAGTATCACACATCTGTAGTGTCAGGTATATAATAATCAGTATGGGGAGCGTGAGCTGTGTGATGTCACCCTTCATATAATATGGGTGAGTATCACACATCTGTAGTGTCAGGTATATAGTAATTCAGTATGGGGAGCGTGAGCTGTGTGATGTCACCCTTCATATAATATGGATGAGTATCACACATCTGTAGTGTCAGGTATATAATAATCAGTATGGGAAGCGTGAGCTGTGTGATGTCACCCTTCATATAATATGGATGAGTATCACACATCTGTAGTGTCAGGTATATAATAATCAGTATGGGGAGCGTGAGCTGTGTGATGCCACCCTTCATATAATATGGATGAGTATCACACATCTGTAGTGTCAGGTATATAATAATCAGTATGGGGAGCGTGAGCTGTGTGATGTCACCCTTCATATAATATGGGTGAGTATCACACATCTGTAGTGTCAGGTATATAATAATCAGTGTGGGGAGCGTGAGCTGTGTGATGTCATCCTTCATATAATATGGGTGAGTATCACACATCTGTAGTGTCAGGTATATAATAATCAGTATGGGGAGCGTGAGCTGTGTGATGTCACCCTTCATATAATATGGGTGAGTATCACACATCTGTAGTGTCAGGTATATAATAATCAGTATGGGGAGCGTGAGCTGTGTGATGTCACCCTTCATATAATATGGATGAGTATCACACATCTGTAGTGTCAGGTATATAATAATCAGTATGGGGAGCGTGAGCTGTGTGATGTCACCCTTCATATAATATGGATGAGTATCAGACATCTGTAGTGTCAGGTATATAATAATCAGTATGGGGAGCGTGAGCTGTGTGATGTCATCCTTCATATAATATGGATGAGTATCACACATCTGTAGTGTCAGGTATATAATAATCAGTATGGGGAGCGTGAGCTGTGTGATGTCATCCTTCATATAATATGGGTGAGTATCACACATCTCTAGTGTCAGGTATATAATAATCAGTATGGGGAGCGTGAGCTGTGTGATGTCACCCTTCATATAATATGGGTGAGTATCACACATCTGTAGTGTCAGGTATATAATAATCAGTATGGGGGAGCGTGAGCTGTGTGATGTCACCCTTCATATAATATGGATGAGTATCACACATCTGTAGTGTCAGGTATATAATAATCAGTATGGCGAGCGTGAGCTGTGTGATGTCACCCTTCATATAATATGGATGAGTATCACACATCTGTAATGTCAGGTATATAATAATCAGTATGGGGAGCGTGAGCTGTGTGATGTCACCCTTCATATAATATGGATGAGTATCACACATCTGTAGTGTTAGGTATATAATAATCAGTATGGGGAGCGTGAGCTGTGTGATGTCACCCTTCATATAATATGGATGAGTATCACACATCTGTAGTGTCAGGTATATAATAATCAGTATGGGGAGCGTGAGCTGTGTGATGTCACCCTTCATATAATATGGATGAGTATCACACATCTGTAGTGTTAGGTATATAATAATCAGTATGGGGAGCGTGAGCTGTGTGATGTCACCCTTCATATAATATGGATGAGTATCACACATCTGTCGTGTTAGGTATATAATAATCAGTATGGGGAGCGTGAGCTGTGTGATGTCACCCTTCATATAATATGGATGAGTATCAGACATCTGTAGTGTCAGGTATATAATAATCAGTATGGGGAGCGTGAGCTGTGTGATGTCACCCTTCATATAATATGGGTGAGTATCACACATCTGTAGTGTCAGGTATATAATAATCAGTATGGGGAGCGTGAGCTGTGTGATGTCACCCTTCATATAATATGGATGAGTATCACACATCTGTAGTGTCAGGTATATAATAATCAGTATGGGGAGCGTGAGCTGTGTGATGTCACCCTTCATATAATATGGATGAGTATCACACATCTGTAGTGTTAGGTATATAATAATCAGTATGGGGAGCGTGAGCTGTGTGATGTCACCCTTCATATAATATGGATGAGTATCAGACATCTGTAGTGTCAGGTATATAATAATCAGTATGGCGAGCGTGAGCTGTGTGATGTCACCCTTCATATAATATGGATGAGTATCACACATCTGTAGTGTCAGGTATATAATAATCAGTATGGGGGAGCGTGAGCTGTGTGATGTCACCCTTCATATAATATGGATGAGTATCACACATCTGTAGTGTCAGGTATATAATAATCAGTATGGGGAGCGTGAGCTGTGTGATGTCACCCTTCATATAATATGGATGAGTATCACACATCTGTAGTGTCAGGTATATAATAATCAGTATGGGGAGCGTGAGCTGTGTGATGTCATCCTTCATATAATATGGATGAGTATCACACATCTGTAGTGTCAGGTATATAATAATCAGTATGGGGAGCGTGAGCTGTGTGATGTCACCCTTCATATAATATGGATGAGTATCACACATCTGTAGTGTCAGGTATATAATAATCAGTATGGGAAGCGTGAGCTGTGTGATGTCACCCTTCATATAATATGGATGAGTATCACACATCTGTAGTGTCAGGTATATAATAATCAGTATGGGGAGCGTGAGCTGTGTGATGTCACCCTTCATATAATATGGGTGAGTATCACACATCTGTAGTGTCAGGTATATAATAATCAGTATGGGGAGCGTGAGCTGTGTGATGTCACCCTTCATATAATATGGGTGAGTATCACACATCTGTAGTGTCAGGTATATAATAATCAGTATGGCGAGCGTGAGCTGTGTGATGTCATCCTTCATATAATATGGATGAGTATCACACATCTGTAGTGTCAGGTATATAATAATCAGTATGGGGAGCGTGAGCTGTGTGATGTCACCCTTCATATAATATGGGTGAGTATCACACATCTGTAGTGTCAGGTATATAATAATCAGTATGGGGAGCGTGAGCTGTGTGATGTCACCCTTCATATAATATGGATGAGTATCACACATCTGTAGTGTCAGGTATATAATAATCAGTATGGGGAGCGTGAGCTGTGTGATGTCACCCTTCATATAATATGGGTGAGTATCACACATCTGTAGTGTCAGGTATATAATAATCAGTATGGGGAGCGTGAGCTGTGTGATGTCACCCTTCATATAATATGGATGAGGATCAGACATCTGTAGTGTCAGGTATATAATAATCAGTATGGCGAGCGTGAGCTGTGTGATGTCATCCTTCATATAATATGGATGAGTATCACACATCTGTAGTGTCAGGTATATAATAATCAGTATGGGGAGCGTGAGCTGTGTGATGTCACCCTTCATATAATATGGGTGAGTATCACACATCTGTAGTGTCAGGTATATAATAATCAGTATGGGGAGCGTGAGCTGTGTGATGTCACCCTTCATATAATATGGATGAGTATCAGACATCTGTAGTGTCAGGTATATAATAATCAGTATGGCGAGCGTGAGCTGTGTGATGTCACCCTTCATATAATATGGATGAGTATCACACATCTGTAGTGTCAGGTATATAATAATCAGTATGGGGAGCGTGAGCTGTGTGATGTCACCCTTCATATAATATGGATGAGTATCAGACATCTGTAGTGTCAGGTATATAATAATCAGTATGGGGAGCGTGAGCTGTGTGATGTCACCCTTCATATAATATGGATGAGTATCACACATCTGTAGTGTCAGGTATATAGTAATCAGTATGGGGAGCGTGATCTGTGTGATGTCACTCTTCATATAATATGGATGAGTATCACACATCTGTAGTGTCAGGTATATAGTAATCAGTATGGGGAGCGTGATCTGTGTGATGTCACCCTTCATATAATATGGATGAGTATCACACATCTGTAGTGTCAGGTATATAGTAATCAGTATGGGGAGCGTGATCTGTGTGATGTCACCCTTCATATAATATGGATGAGTATCACACATCTGTAGTGTCAGGTATATAGTAATCAGTATGGGGAGCGTGATCTGTGTGATGTCACTCTTCATATAATATGGATGAGTATCACACATCTGTAGTGTCAGGTATATAGTAATCAGTATGGCGAGCGTGATCTGTGTGATGTCACCCTTCATATAATATGGATGAGTATCACACATCTGTAGTGTCAGGTATATAGTAATCAGTATGGGGAGCGTGAGCTGTGTGATGTCACCCTTCATATAATATGGATGAGTATCACACATCTGTAGTGTCAGGTATATAATAATCAGTATGGGGAGCGTGAGCTGTGTGATGTCACCCTTCATATAATATGGGTGAGTATCAGACATCTGTAGTGTCAGGTATATAATAATCAGTATGGGGAGCGTGAGCTGTGTGATGTCACCCTTCATATAATATGGGTGAGTATCACACATCTGTAGTGTCAGGTATATAATAATCAGTATGGGGAGCGTGAGCTGTGTGATGTCACTCTTCATATAATATGGATGAGTATCACACATCTGTAGTGTCAGGTATATAATAATCAGTATGGGGAGCGTGAGCTGTGTGATGTCACCCTTCATATAATATGGGTGAGTATCACACATCTGTAGTGTTAGGTGTATAATAATCAGAATGGGGAGCGTGAGCTGTGTGATGTCACCCTTCATATAATATGGATGAGTATCACACATCTGTAGTGTCAGGTATATAATAATCAGTATGGGGAGCGTGAGCTGTGTGATGTCACCCTTCATATAATATGGATGAGTATCACACATCTGTAGTGTCAGGTGTATAATAATCAGTATGGGGAGCGTGAGCTGTGTGATGTCACCCTTCATATAATATGGATGAGTATCACACATCTGTAGTGTCAGGTATATAGTAATCAGTATGGGGAGCGTGAGCTGTGTGATGTCACCCTTCATATAATATGGATGAGTATCACACATCTGTAGTGTCAGGTATATAATAATCAGTATGGGAAGCGTGAGCTGTGTGATGTCACCCTTCATATAATATGGGTGAGTATCACACATCTGTAGTGTCAGGTATATAATAATCAGTATGGGGAGCGTGAGCTGTGTGATGTCACCCTTCATATAATATGGATGAGTATCACACATCTGTAGTGTCAGGTATATAATAATCAGTATGGGGAGCGTGAGCTGTGTGATGTCACCCTTCTTATAATATGGATGAGTATCACACATCTGTAATGTCAGGTATATAATAATCAGTATGGGGAGCGTGAGCTGTGTGATGTCACCCTTCATATAATATGGATGAGTATCACACATCTGTAGTGTCAGGTATATAGTAATCAGTATGGGGAGCGTGAGCTGCGTGATGTCACCCTTCATATAATATGGGTGAGTATCACACATCTGTAGTGTCAGGTATATAATAATCAGTATGGGGAGCGTGAGCTGTGTGATGTCACCCTTCATATAATATGGATGAGTATCACACATCTGTAGTGTCAGGTATATAATAATCAGTATGGGGAGCGTGAGCTGTGTGATGTCACCCTTCATATAATATGGATGAGTATCACACATCTGTAGTGTCAGGTATATAATAATCAGTATGGGGAGCGTGAGCTGTGTGATGTCACCCTTCATATAATATGGGTGAGTATCACACATCTGTAGTGTCAGGTATATAGTAATCAGTATGGGGAGCGTGAGCTGTGTGATGTCACCCTTCATATAATATGGGTGAGTATCACACATCTGTAGTGTCAGGTATATAATAATCAGTATGGGGAGCGTGATCTGTGTGATGTCACCCTTCATATAATATGGGTGAGTATCACACATCTGTAGTGTCAGGTATATAATAATCAGTATGGGGAGCGTGAGCTGTGTGATGTCACTCTTCATATAATATGGATGAGTATCACACATCTGTAGTGTCAGGTATATAATAATCAGTATGGGGAGCGTGAGCTGTGTGATGTCACCCTTCATATAATATGGGTGAGTATCACACATCTGTAGTGTTAGGTGTATAATAATCAGAATGGGGAGCGTGAGCTGTGTGATGTCACCCTTCATATAATATGGATGAGTATCACACATCTGTAGTGTCAGGTATATAATAATCAGTATGGGGAGCGTGAGCTGTGTGATGTCACCCTTCATATAATATGGATGAGTATCACACATCTGTAGTGTCAGGTGTATAATAATCAGTATGGGGAGCGTGAGCTGTGTGATGTCACCCTTCATATAATATGGATGAGTATCACACATCTGTAGTGTCAGGTATATAGTAATCAGTATGGGGAGCGTGAGCTGTGTGATGTCACCCTTCATATAATATGGATGAGTATCACACATCTGTAGTGTCAGGTATATAATAATCAGTATGGGAAGCGTGAGCTGTGTGATGTCACCCTTCATATAATATGGGTGAGTATCACACATCTGTAGTGTCAGGTATATAATAATCAGTATGGGGAGCGTGAGCTGTGTGATGTCACCCTTCATATAATATGGATGAGTATCACACATCTGTAGTGTCAGGTATATAATAATCAGTATGGGGAGCGTGAGCTGTGTGATGTCACCCTTCTTATAATATGGATGAGTATCACACATCTGTAATGTCAGGTATATAATAATCAGTATGGGGAGCGTGAGCTGTGTGATGTCACCCTTCATATAATATGGATGAGTATCACACATCTGTAGTGTCAGGTATATAGTAATCAGTATGGGGAGCGTGAGCTGCGTGATGTCACCCTTCATATAATATGGGTGAGTATCACACATCTGTAGTGTCAGGTATATAATAATCAGTATGGGGAGCGTGAGCTGTGTGATGTCACCCTTCATATAATATGGATGAGTATCACACATCTGTAGTGTCAGGTATATAATAATCAGTATGGGGAGCGTGAGCTGTGTGATGTCACCCTTCATATAATATGGATGAGTATCACACATCTGTAGTGTCAGGTATATAATAATCAGTATGGGGAGCGTGAGCTGTGTGATGTCACCCTTCATATAATATGGGTGAGTATCACACATCTGTAGTGTCAGGTATATAGTAATCAGTATGGGGAGCGTGAGCTGTGTGATGTCACCCTTCATATAATATGGGTGAGTATCACACATCTGTAGTGTCAGGTATATAATAATCAGTATGGGGAGCGTGATCTGTGTGATGTCACCCTTCATATAATATGGATGAGTATCACACATCTGTAGTGTCAGGTATATAATAATCAGTATGGGGAGCGTGAGCTGTGTGATGACACCCTTCATATAATATGGATGAGTATCAGACATCTGTAGTGTCAGGTATATAATAATCAGTATGGGGAGCGTGAGCTGTGTGATGTCACCCTTCATATAATATGGGTGAGTATCACACATCTGTAGTGTCAGGTATATAATAATCAGTATGGGGAGCGTGAGCTGTGTGATGTCACCCTTCATATAATATGGATGAGTATCAGACATCTGTAGTGTCAGGTATATAATAATCAGTATGGGGAGCGTGAGCTGTGTGATGTCACCCTTCATATAATATGGGTGAGTATCACACATCTGTAGTGTCAGGTGTATAATAATCAGTATGGGGAGCGTGAGCTGTGTGATGTCACCCTTCATATAATATGGGTGAGTATCACACATCTGTAGTGTCAGGTATATAATAATCAGTATGGGGAGCGTGAGCTGTGTGATGTCACCCTTCATATAATATGGATGAGTATCAGACATCTGTAGTGTCAGGTATATAATAATCAGTATGGGGAGCGTGAGCTGTGTGATGTCACCCTTCATATAATATGGGTGAGTATCACACATCTGTAGTGTCAGGTGTATAATAATCAGTATGGGGAGCGTGAGCTGTGTGATGTCACCCTTCATATAATATGGGTGAGTATCACACATCTGTAGTGTCAGGTATATAATAATCAGTATGGGGAGCGTGAGCTGTGTGATGTCACCCATCATATAATATGGATGAGTATCACACATCTGCAGTGTCAGGTATATAATAATCAGTATGGTGAGCGTGAGCTGTGTGATGTCACCCTTCATATAATATGGATGAGTATCAGACATCTGTAGTGTCAGGTATATAATAATCAGTATGGGGAGCGTGAGCTGTGTGATGTCACCCATCATATAATATGGATGAGTATCACACATCTGTAGTGTCAGGTATATAATAATCAGTATGGTGAGCGTGAGCTGTGTGATGTCACCCTTCATATAATATGGATGAGTATCAGACATCTGTAGTGTCAGGTATATAATAATCAGTATGGGGAGCGTGAGCTGTGTGATGTCACCCTTCATATAATATGGATGAGTATCAGACATCTGTAGTGTCAGGTATATAATAATCAGTATGGGGAGCGTGAGCTGTGTGATGTCATCCTTCATATAATATGGATGAGTATCACACATCTGTAGTGTCAGGTATATAATAATCAGTATGGGGAGCGTGAGCTGTGTGATGTCACCCTTCATATAATATGGATGAGTATCACACATCTGTAGTGTCAGGTATATAATAATCAGTATGGGGAGCGTGAGCTGTGTGATGTCACCCTTCTTATAATATGGATGAGTATCACACATCTGTAGTGTCAGGTATATAATAATCAGTATGGGGAGCGTGAGCTGTGTGATGTCACCCTTCATATAATATGGATGAGTATCACACATCTGTAGTGTCAGGTATATAATAATCAGTATGGCGAGCGTGAGCTGTGTGATGTCACCCTTCATATAATATGGGTGAGTATCAGACATCTGTAGTGTCAGGTATATAATAATCAGTATGGCGAGCTTCTATTTCTCCTCTCTGTTGAAGAGATTTTGTCTTGTAGAGTTTAGATTATAATCTTTGATAATCTCAGGGGCGTTTCCAGAGATTCTTGTCTGGGGGTGTGTCCTTGTTCCTCTTCATGACATTGACCAATCATAAGCAGGTAAGAACACACAGGGGTAAATATGGCCAGTGGGTAGAGCAGGCTTTCTGCTGTGAGGCTTGTAGTGACCTCAGTGCGGAGAGTGCAGCTGAGATTACAGCAGTGCTGGGACTGGTGCAGCACTGCGTTATCTCATTACAAACAGGGCTGCAGAGCGGTCAGCCGTATCCCCTCCCCCCACACTGACTTCTGGGAAATGAAAGGTGGCAGTAATGTCTGCTGTTCCCCCAGCACGTTGTGATCATACAGCTGTGTGTGAGATCAGTGAGGACTGTGACAGTCCATCGCATACCGGAGAAAGCCTGTCCTATGCTATTGTGGGGCCGTGCTATACTATCCCCTGCAGGGCACTGCCTGCTTGTGAAGAAGTACACAGCCGCAATGAAGAATCTCCGATAATGCCCTCGAGCTTATCATAAAATATAACCTAAACTTTAACATCAACTAGTAATAGAGAGAATAGATGGAAAGGTAAAAACGACATTATCCTCCGC
Source organism: Anomaloglossus baeobatrachus (assembly GCF_048569485.1). Lineage (NCBI taxonomy): Eukaryota > Metazoa > Chordata > Amphibia > Anura > Aromobatidae > Anomaloglossus > Anomaloglossus baeobatrachus. Next base: position 581,528,115 of record NC_134358.1, on the reverse strand, counting down.
TCTGCAGCCACTCCTCCACGATGTGGCCACGTTACCACCCTCACACTGGTGACCGCGGTAAGGGGTGAGCCGGGTGATATAGTGTGACCATATCTGAAGACCATTCAGCCACGTCTATGGGCATCTGCCAGCCACGTCTATAGAAAACCATGGCTAAAGAGTCAATCCAGCCAGGTCTATAGAGATCATCCAGCCACGTCTATAGAGATCATCCAACCGCGTCTATAGAGATCATCCAGCCGCGTCCATAGAGCTCATCCAGTCGCGTCCATAGAGCTCATCCAGCCGCGTCCATAGAGATCATCCAGCCGCGTCCATAGAGCTCATCCAGCCGCGTCCATAGAGATCATCCAGCCGCGTCCATAGAGCTCATCCAGCCGCGTCCATAGAGCTCATCCAGCCGCGTCCATAGAGATCATCCAGCCGCGTCCATAGAGCTCATCCAGCCGCGTCCATAGAGCTCATCCAGCCGCGTCCATAGAGATCATCCAGCCGCGTCCATAGAGATCATCCAGCCGCGTCCATAGAGATCATCCAGCCGCGTCCATAGAGATCATCCAGCCGCGTCCATAGAGATCATCCAGCCGCGTCCATAGAGCTCATCCAGCCGCGTCCATAGAGCTCATCCAGCCGCGTCCATAGAGATCATCCAGCCGCGTCCATAGAGATCATCCAGCCGCGTCCATAGAGATCATCCAGCCGCGTCCATAGAGCTCATCCAGCCGCGTCCATAGAGATCATCCAGCCGCGTCCATAGAGATCATCCAGCCGCCTCCATAGAGCTCATCCAGCCGCGTCCATAGAGCTCATCCAGCCGCGTCCATAGAGATCATCCAGCCGCGTCCATAGAGCTCATCCAGCCGCGTCCATAGAGCTCATCCAGCCGCGTCCACAGAGATCATCCAGCCGCGTCCACAGAGATCATCCAGCCGCGTCCACAGAGCTCATCCAGCCGCGTCCACAGAGCTCATCCAGCCGCGTCCACAGAGATCATCCAGCCGCGTCCACAGAGATCATCCAGCCGCGTCCACAGAGATCATCCAGCCGCGTCCACAGAGATCATCCAGCCGCGTCCACAGAGATCATCCAGCCGCGTCCACAGAGATCATCCAGCCGCGTCCACAGAGATCATCCAGCCGCGTCCACAGAGATCATCCAGCCGCGTCCAGAGATCATCCAGCCGCGTCCACAGAGATCATCCAGCCGCGTCCATAGAGATCATCCAGCCGCGTCCATAGAGATCATCCAGCCGCGTCCATAGAGCTCATCCAGCCGCGTCCATAGAGCTCATCCAGCCGCGTCTATAGAGATCATCCAGCCGCGTCCATAGAGCTCATCCAGCCACGTCCATAGAGCTCATCCAGCCGCGTCTATAGAGATCATCCAGCCGCGTCCATAGAGATCATCCAGCCGCGTCCATAGAGATCATCCAGCCGCGTCCATAGAGATCATCCAGCCACGTCCATAGAGATCATCCAGCCGCGTCCATAGAGCTCATCCAGCCGCGTCCATAGAGATCATCCAGCCGCGTCTATAGAGATCATCCAGCCGCGTCTTCCAGCCACGTCAGTGCTACACCGTGTTCCAACTTATTATGCAAACGGGATTTTTCTATGATTTTCCTAAATGGTCGAGGCGAATAAGTATAATGTAAAAATCATCAGGTTAGAGGATACATCACATTTTATTGGATAAACTTCCCAATGAACTGGATTGTTTTCAAAACTAAGAAAACTCTCAATTATTCTGCATAACAGAAGTTCCCAAATGTTGTATACTGTAGGTTGTAAATAACAGAAGATCATGTGCTCAGAGGCCGCATTTACTGACATCAAAAGATTTTCCAATCAAATCCCCCTTACCCGGCCAAGTTACATGTAACATCGGACCCTTCACGATCCTCACATCCAATGAATGTGAGATGTGATTGACCTCCAGAGACGCCGGGCGATGTGATCGGCCTCCAGAGCCGCTGGGCGATGTGATCGGCCTCCAGAGCCGCTGGGCGATGTGATCGGCCTCCAGAGCCGCTGGGCGATGTGATCGGCCTCCAGAGCCGCTGGGCGATGTGATCGGCCTTCAGAGCCGCTGGGCGATGTGATCGGCCTCCAGAGCCGCTGGGCGATGTGATCAGCCTCCAGAGTCGCTGGGCGATATGATCGGCCTCCAGAGCCGCTGGGCGATGTGATCGGCCTCCAGAGCCGTTGTGCGATGTGATCGGCCTCCAGAGCCGCTGGGCGATGTGATCGGCCTTCAGAGCCGCTGGGCGATGTGATCGGCCTCCAGAGCCGCTGGGCGATGTGATCGGCCTCCAGAGCCGTTGTGCGATGTGATCGGCCTTCAGAGCCACTGGGTGATGTGATCAGGCTCCCGCCCTCATAGATCTTTTTCTTGAGAATACTCCAAAGGTTCTCAATAGGGTGAAGTGTGGGGAGGCCAGTGGCCTCACCATGAGCGTCTCTCATTTTCTGCCCAAAGCAGCCAGTGACAAAGAGGTCTTCTGTGCAGCAGGAGATGGATCATTGTCAGGATAAAGATGATTTTGCTACAGATGCCCCGGTTCTTCATCTCGTATCATTGAACAAAGTGGTCCGTAGGAAACTCTATATACTTTGCAGAGGCCATTTTCACACCTTCAGTTCAGGGTCCCTAAACGGGCCGACCAGCTCTCTCCGGATGATTCCTGTCCAAAACATGACTCTGCCACCTCCTTATTGATGTTGCAGCCTTATTGCGACATGGTGCCATCCACTACTCCATCCATCTGGACCATCCTGGGTTGTCCATGGCTCATCAGTAAACAAGTGTTTTAGAATTAGTCTTCATATATTCAAACTAAAGAATACAGCAGTAAGCGCTAAGATATACAGTATTATGCAAAGGTTTGGGCGCCCCTGGTCAAAAATGATTGTTATTGTGAACAGTTAAGAAAGCTGAAGATGAAATGATCTTCAAAAGGCCATGAAATTACAGAGGACACATTTCATTTGTATTTTAGGCAGAAAAAGTATTTTCACCTTTTATATTTTAAAAATGGCAAAACAAAATAAAAAATGGGCCAATGCAGAAGTTTGTACACCTTGGAGAGGTGTGTGCTCAGATAACTTTGAGCAGGGTTTCAGACCTACCTTCTTTACCCTGTTATGATTATGGCTTGTTCGTTATTGTTAGGAAAGGCTGGTGATGAAAATTTCCCAGCTTTATAAATCCCAGCCTCTTATAACCTTGTGCCAAAAACAGCAGCCATGGGTTCTTCTAAGCAGCTGCCTAGCACTCTGAAAATGGTGGAGTCCCATAAACCAGGAGCAAGCTACAAGAAGATAGCAAAGCGTTCTCAAGCCGTCCTTTCCTCGGTTCAAAATGTAATTAAGAAATGGCAAGAACAGTGGAGTTGAAGATAATGTCAGACCAAGCAAAAATGTCTGTGTGAGCTGCTCTTAGGATCGCTAGAGAGTAGTGATGAGCAACCCCATGGATATTCAGGTTCGTTGTACCAGCATGGACAAAAAAAATAAATCCGGTTCGGTGGGCAAACATGACCCTGAACAACGAACCAAGGTCTCCCCATTGACTTATCTGTGGTTCGTTGTTCAGGGTCATGTTTGCCCACCGAACCGGATTTATTTTTTTTGTAGTAAGGGCTAGGAGGCTGTAAAGGGAACACGAATGGGTTTAAGAGCAGGACAATTGCGCTGCAAACAAAAGTGGATAGGTAAATGCCTTAAAGGGCTTCTGTCACCCTAATAATTATGGTTACATAGACAGTAAAGGTCCATTTTTGCAGTGATACCACAGAGACGTATTTCAGAGATTCTCCACAGACCAACAATTTAAAAAAGGCTCTTACAGAGCCTGTATTCCCAGTTCACCCACATAGTCAAGACTCCCCCCCCACAGAACCACAATTTGTACAACTTTCCCCTATGTATCAGTATTCCCAGCTCACCCAGTCAAAATATGCAAAGTTGCCCCACAGAGCAACAGTTTTAAAAAAGCCCCTACAGAGTCAATCCACAGCTTCAGCTCGGTGGGGAATTTCAACACCAAACAGCTGGGTCTCAGAATAGCCCGCTGTTGTTTCTCCCTGGCTATGCTGAGCTGAGGTAGGTCGTGCAGGTGTTGCACTGACCGGATGAGGTGGACGAGTTTAGCTTCAGAGGTAGCAAATAAACATCTAAACAAGCCTAATACATATAGGAAACAAGTCCTGTGCACGATGAGTTAATATAGAACCCTACGGCCACAATGATCAAAGTTCTGAAGAAAAAGGTCACAGAATTTCAGGAAAAAAAGCATGGGGCTGGATCAATCATGCTTTGGGGTTGTGTTGCAGCCAATGGCCCGGGAAACATTTCACGGGTAGAGGAAAGAATGGATTCAATGAAATTTCAACAAATTCTTGATACAAACATAATACCATCTGTAAAAAAGCTGGAGGAAAAAATAGGAAAAAGAAGAGAGGATAGCTTCTACAAATGGATAATGATCCTAAGCATGTCAAAATCCACAATAGATGACCTCAAAAAACGCAAGCTAAAGGTTTTACAATGGCCCTCACCGTCCCCTTATCTGAACATCATTGAAAATCTGTGGCGAGACCTCAAAAGAATAATGCATGCAAGACGATACAAGAGTCTCCCAGAACTGGAAGATGAAGCCAAGGAAGAGCAGTGCATGCAAGACGAGCCAGGAATCTCCCAGAACTGGAAGATGTCTCCAAGGAAGAGCAGTGCATGCAAGATGAGCCAGGAATCTCCCAGAACTGGAAGATGTCTCCAAGGAAGAGCAGTGCATGCAAGACGAGCCAGGAATCTCCCAGAACTGGAAGATGTCTCCAAGAAAGAGCAGTGCATGCAAGATGAGCCAGGAATCTCCCAGAACTGGAAGATGTCTCCAAGGAAGAGCAGTGCATGCAAGATGAGCCAGGAATCTCCCAGAACTGGAAGATGTCTCCAAGGAAGAGCAGTGCATGCAAGACGAGCCAGGAATCTCCCAGAACTGGAAGATGTCTCCAAGAAAGAGCAGTGCATGCAAGATGAGCCAGGAATCTCCCAGAACTGGAAGATGTCTCCAAGGAAGAGCAGTGCATGCAAGATGAGCCAGGAATCTCCCAGAACTGGAAGATGTCTCCAAGGAAGAGCAGTGCATGCAAGATGAGCCAGGAATCTCTCAGAACTGGAAGATGAAGCCAAGGAAGAGCAGTGCATGCAAGACGATACAAGAGTCTCCCAGAACTGGAAGATGAAGCCAAGGAAGAGCAGTGCATGCAAGACGAGCCAGGAATCTCCCAGAACTGGACGATGAGCCAGGAATCTCCCAGAACTGGACGATGTCTCCAAGGAAGAGCAGTGCATGCAAGACAAGCCAGGAATCTCCCAGAACTGGACGATGAGCCAGGAATCTCCCAAAACTGGAAGACATCTCCAAAGAAGAGCAGTGCATGCAAGACAAGCCAGGAATCTCCCAGAACTGGCCGATGAGCCAGGAAATCTCCCAGAACTGGAAGACGTTTCCAAGAAAGAGCAGTGCATGCAAGACGAGCAAGCAATCTTCCAGAACTGGAAGACAAGCCAGGAATCTCCCAGAACTGGAAGACATCTCCAAGGAAGAATTTTTGAAAATCTTTGAAACAAGAATTCAAAGACTACTGTCTGCTACAAATGCATTTACAAGCTGTGACCAGGGGTGCTCAGACTTTTGAATGCCACGGTATACGAATATAGAATATATGAAATTTGAACTTCACTAATGCTATATGGAATATACTTAGAACAATGAAAGTACTAAGAGCATAAATTGGCCAATTCAAATGAGCCCATCAACCATGGCAAGGCGGCCTTTCTTTGTGGAACTCTAACTTAATTTCATGCCTGTCTTGGGCTAAAACCTACACATTTAGGGCAGGTAAGAACTGGCAATAATTATAAACACCCTAGGGTTGATGGGAGGAGAGCATGGTCAGAAAAAGAGGCAGTCACCGCCTCCAATAATGCACTACAAAAAACTGACCAGCACCTCCAGACAGAACAAAGCAAGGTATCATAGTATCATAGTTTTTAAGGTTGAAGGGAGACTCTAAGTCCATCTAGTTCACCCCGTAGCCTAACATGTTGATCCAGAGGAAGGCAAAAAACCCCAATGTGGCAAACAAGTTCCAATGGGGAAAAAATGTCCTTCCTTCGTCCACATCCGGCAATCAGACTAGTTCCCTGGATCAATACCCTGTCATAAAATCTAATATACATAACTGGTAATATTACATTTTTCAAGAAAGGCATCCAGGCTCTGCTTAAATTCAGGCATCCAGGCTCTGCTTAAAGGTGCAGCTGTATTTTTTTGTTTGGGTATTATGTAGTCATAGCAGTAGTCATACACTTGCTTGGTTATATTTGGAGGTGCTGGTTAGTTGTTTTTTTCGTCTTCATGGATGTCGGGGCCACTGCAGCCAGTTCGGCATGTGAGCCAAATAGTAGGTTTATGCACAACTGCAGCCTCTGTAGGATCGTACACTTTGAGGATTGCAGACTCCACAGGCGCCAGATACTACTTTGCTGCTTTGTAATGTTTTTTTTTAGTGGCTGCTCTCTTAGGCCGGGGTCACACTAATGTATAGTGTCTGATGCGAGAGGATCGGCAGCGATCTGCTAATAACACTCAGCTCAGACTCTGCTATGAGTCTCAGTCACTGATATGATTCTCTTGTAATTGCGGGGTGGACCACAGATCTCCAGGGTCTGTCTTGGCGTATATCAGACCGATGACATGAGTGCAGTCCGATGGATGGGCAGTATGGAGCAACGCTGATCGGCCCTGTCCCATAGTACACCACTGGAGCGAGTGCAGCCTCGTCTGTGTCATACGGTGGTGTGAGCCCTGAATCAGATGAGTTTATCTGCTGGAAACCTTCCTCATTCTGCCTTTATCTGCACAAATCTGTTTCTGCTGTGTAGGACCACAAATGTCTTCACAGATGATCACATGCACGTTTTTAGTAGAATATCCAGATTTCGCACCATGTACGAGGCTCTGCATTATTTCACGCTTTTCATCTGCAGAGAAAGCTTTTTTTCTTTCTCATATTATTTAATAATGTGGAACGTCCTTTGTAGGCAATGTGTGCACACTGAATATTTGGTGGCAGAAATTTCTGCACCAAATCTGTATTTCTTTATAAAAAAAAATAAATAAAAAAAAACAACAAAAAAAACTAATGCACTACCAGGATGCAGCAAGACTTCCAATAACTGGAGGCATCACAGGTGCAAGAGGAGCAAATCACTCGACCGTTTCCAATGATGGAGGGGTGATTGCTTGATGGTAAAATTGCACACTTGTGGCTTGCATAGGGCACTGTTCACACACACACAGTATCTGGTAAGCAGCCTATTAGTTACGCCCTTCCTATTAGATGCCAGCGGGCTGCACCAGTGCTATATATGTGCTCCCTGCAGGGACAGTGACTATGGTATGCAAGGCCTAACAGAAAGAGGCTGCATCCTGTATAAGACGTTCTGTGCAAAAGAATATATAAATATGAGGTATTGGTCGATGTTATGGCCATAGTACGGAAGCCACAATCCACGTCACGGATCCTCAGTCTTGTGGGTCTCCACACTAATATATATGTATATATAAGATGCAGCTAGGCCTCTTTTTATTAGGCCGTGCATACTATAGTCACTGTCCCTGCATGGAGCACATATATAGCACGGGCGCTGCTGGCATCTAATAGGATAGGTGTAACTAATAGGCTGCTTACCAGATACTGTGTGCCTGTGTGTGTGAACAGTGCCCTATGCAAGCCACAAGTGTCCAATTTTACCATCAAGCAATCACCCCTCCATCATTGGAAACGGTCGAGTGATTTGCTCCTCTTGCACCTGTGATGCCTCTATTTATTGGAGGTTGCTGCATCCTGGCAGTGCATTAGTTTTTTTGGCCCGGGCAGTTTTCATCTGCTGCCATTAGTCAGTGAGTAATTGCAAATCTGTATGTCCTGGCAGAAAAAAAACAACATTTTGCCAAACTGTTTTGGTGCGTTTTTATGCAGTTGAGGTAGAAAAACGCAGTAAAAAAATGAAAGAATTGATGCTGCAAATTTATTTCTGCACCAAAGTTGCAAGGAAAAACAGCAACATGTGCAAAACACTAGAGAATTCTCATTGGCTTTGATGACATAATGATGTTCATACAGTTTTGTGACAAACTTGTACTGAAAAACGTATGAAAACACCCAATAAACCCGCACTGGGTGCACACACCCTTAAGTAGTTTGCCTTTAATTGGAGTCAGCTGGAACTAATTATCCCAGGGGTTTGAGACTGAGGTCATTGATCCCAAGACCCTGAGACACAAAACGTCCAGGAGGTTATGGGAAGAACATTCCCATCTGTAATGTGGAGCACAGCGTATACAGAGCATGTGGCCCTCTCTGTAGAGCGCAGCCAGCCTTATACAGGGCTCATAATCACGTGGGGTGAGCCTAGGAGGCAGACACAAGTGCTGGAGTCGTCACATGAGATCAGGCTTCTGCCCACATTCGTTATTACCTTCTTCCCAGACACTCGCAGCACTGACGAGACATAGGACTGCAAAGAGGGCCAGAAAGAACTAGAGAATAAGGAAAATGAGAGGGAGCAAGGTGAGAAGCAGACAAAACGATTTCTTCCACGAGTTCCCCAAGATATGACTCCTGTCTTCTGTCATTCTTTCCATCTGCTTTTGTTACATCTACTTCTATACTTTGGTTTTCAGGAGACGCCAAGATGTACAGCTCAGACGAAGAGAAAATGGAAGGAAAAATCTCGGAAACTGGTTGCAGTGACCATGATGAGGAAACTTCTGGAGAGAGCTGTGATGAGAACATTCCAGATCAAGGCAACAGCCCGACAAGACCCAGGATAAAGGGAAAGAATGCTTCCCAAGATCCAGGCAGCGGTGGAGCCGGGCCGGCTGGGAAGAGTCGCAGACGCAGGACAGCGTTCACCAGTGAGCAACTCCTGGAGCTGGAAAAAGAATTTCACTGTAAGAAATACCTGTCCCTCACAGAGAGGTCGCAGATCGCCCACACTCTGAAGCTTAGTGAAGTACAGGTGAAAATTTGGTTCCAGAATCGCAGAGCTAAATGGAAACGCATTAAAGCTGGCAATGTCAACAGCCGTGCAGGAGAGCCTGTACGTAACCCAAAAATTGTGGTACCAATCCCTGTGCATGTGAACCGGTTTACTGTCAGGACCCAACAGATGGATGGTGCACGGCCATAGGGAGACAGAAAGCTCACAAAAGGATTACAAACAGGTCATAGGTATCTCAAATTTACAACAAAAGAATTGCATTCGGGAAGGGGTAACCCCCTCACGACCATAAAAAAGGACTAAGCTTAATTGGATTAAAGTTACAATCATCATTAGAAGAACCTGTCCCAAGATAGTGAGCTAGACACATTGAAGAATGGCTATGGTTCTGGTCATATCACATATCGGTCCATGGCAGTGGCCATAGTGGACACCACCGGTCTACATACATGTAACTGTGTGAAGGACTACTAGCAGACACACCATTATTGAGTAGAACATTCAGAATCCCCAATTCTTTCCCAACTCCCCCACTATTCCTCTCTTCATATTCTGTACATCTTTTTGCTGCAAAGTCTCCACCTTGTGGTGACATCTGTCTGCCATGGGAGTGATTACAGGACATCTTCATAGACGATGTGCAGGTGACAACAAAGACTACATAGTGAAATAAGAGCTGCTGTCAGCTGCATAGACTGGGGCGACGGGGTCTACTCCATTCTGTCATTCAGGTTGGCTTCCTTGCTTGAAGATATAACTGTATGTAGCCCCAAGATGTGGAGGCATAAGTAGGAGACATAGTTAATGGAAATAGCCATGATTGAGGAGAGGTCCTTATCTCCCACACGGGAGGGACAGGGGGCAGAACACAAAGTGGAGGTTTTCTTACACAATCGGAGCATGTACATAACTCCACAGTCTGGCCATGCACACATGTTGGGAAGTTCCCAGCTCCTTCAAATATGGGTGGAAGATTCCTTAATAAGGTTTTTCCTTGCACTCTCATCCACAATAAGACATTGCAATCTTATCTCTTTGGCGTCACCTTCTCCTCATTTATTGGTGACGATCCTTGGAATATCTAATACTTTGGATAATCTTTTTTTTACCTCCCTCTTGCTCACCGTTCCCTGGGCCTATCTGCCGACGCAGTGTAGGCCATGGATAAAACTTGTCTAAAGGATCAGATATTGCTCCAGGTTGGTCTACGGAGGGCCCGCGGTGAGGACTATCTATTGCACTGTAACTTGTAGAGGGCTGTCCTGACTTCTTTTCATGTCTGTATCACTAGTTTCACTGAATACATAAAATGTTGTGACTATGATATATATCTATAGTGGATGCTGCTTCTGTAAGTGGGGTGCACAGAGTTATATGACAACCATCCAATATCTCCTCATGAATGGTAAAGCAGGAACAGTTTGTGGTATTGTTTATTCCCAAGATATGATTGTTTTTTGGACTTAATACAGATTTGAAGAAAACTTCAATTCTGCTTTTATCACGCAGAGAAGGCGTCTAATATATTTCAGGGCCCAGAAACAAGAAATGATCAAAGTGTTGACTGATGTTTTTGTAAGAGTGCTGTCTACTTCGTGACTATACTGTGCTCATCACAATAAGACATTAGAAGCCTTCAGCCTAGACACAAACATTCAGAACTCCGGTGGAGGACGTAGATGGCACTTTTAGTGTAAACAGAGACAAGGTACAGATTTTAGAATCCACAGAATGACGATCCTTTGTGTAGAATTCATTGTGGATTTCACCCATTGCCATATCAACAGATAGCAGCAACACGAGATATAAAAGCCCTGCAGGAACTTACTGTTGCTCCATGGCCAAAGCCTCAGAAATGTCCGGCCTGTGCCGTTATGAACTGCAGCCACCCATGACCATTGCCGAAGGATTATTGTCAGTCACTTGAGTGCTCAGCTACATGTAAAATCTAAATCAATCTATTGCTGTGTGGCGAACAGAGGATTCATCACCACCACATTGTACATATTGTCTTCCGATGGCCGTTCTGCCTCTTACACAGGTTCCTCTGATCTCTTCCATCACATGCGAGATGCCACCTCTGAACATTTGTGGAGCTTTATGCGGGCCAGATGCTTGGAAACATCCACACACTAGGAGACACGTGCAAAGAAGCTTCTTGTATCACTGGGTTTCCCAATGAATCGTTCATAGTATCAGATGCTGAGTACTTATTCCTCTTACGGGAGTCGTCCACTGGCTCAGGACAGGACACCTCCAAATCTAAGCCCTACATCAGCAACTTTTTAAATGGTAAATTTAACAATACAGTAGATCTGTAGATAATCCCCATTCAACATAGACTGATGCCGCAGACCCTTCTAGAGGTCTCTAGGTGTAACCTCAGGTATCAAGTTGTGGTCACAACAGGGGAGGAGTATATTACTTATGTGTTTGTCCATATGAGATTCATGAGAGCCGCAAGCTTCCACAAGGCACGCTCCAACAGCGACTCCAGGAGCGCAGAGACATGACAGCGTTCAGATGAGCTCCTAAAACATTCACGAGGGATGATTACTCACGGGGCTGGAAAGAGCAGCGGACCCCAGAAGATGATCTCCCCGCATATGCTACGTACATAGCATGATCATTATATATATATGGCCTATCTCTCTGAGTGAGGGTCTTGTTAGGATGGATAGGGGTGGTATGGAGGAAGTGAGGCAGTGTGTTGGTGGTGGGGGAGCACTCATCTGGCTTGATAATGACTCACATCTCACTGCGGTTACCACTTGTCATAGCTGAAGGTGTTAATGAATTTCATGGTACTTGTAATCAAGGCAGTCTGTCTGTAGGGTGATTAAGAAGCCCCCTAGGGGTTTCCCATCCACTGCTTCCTCTTTCCTTTCCTGCACAGAACCAAGGGAGGGGAGGAGGGGGTCAGAGGATAGACAGGTTTTTGCACCAAAAGTACAGAGGAAAAGATAAAATGTGTTAAATAGACTGAGCTCATAATAAAAAGATCTTTGAGATCAGCAATTAAGAGAAAATTAATTGACAGACATAAACATGGGACAAGAGTGATGGTGCCCAGAATACATAGCCTAAATGTGGGTGAGGTGGGAGGAATACGAACCAGGAGTGAAGGTGGAGAAACACTCCCAACAGTGGGTGAGGATGGAGGAACAAGGACTCAAGACTGACTATGAGAATGAGGATGGGATAACAATATCCATGAATGGGTGGGGATCCAAGAGCGAATGAAAGTGCAGGAAAGAACAACCAAAAGATATGATGAGCCAAGAGTGGATGAGGATGGATGGAAGTGGGTGATGCTGGAGAACTTGGGTGAGGATGGAGGAAAATGACAATAGTGGGTGTGAATTGGGGAAAACAGATAAGAGAAGGATAATGGGTGGAAAAATGTAAAATCAAGAAAGGTTAAGGTTAAAGGAAAGCATATGGAACAATGGTGGAGGCTGAAAAACTGTATACTCATGAGTAAGTAAAAATGGAGAAACACAGACCCAAGTAATATAGGAGAGGAGAATGGAGGAGAGTAGGCAAAAAAATGGGTGAGGCTGAAGGAGAGTAGACTGAAGAGTGTGTGATGATGCAGAACAATTGACCCAAGAGTGGGTGAGGATGGAGAAGAGTAGACGCAAGAGTGGGCGACGATGGAGGAGAGTAAGTCCAAGCGAAGTATTAGTGAGAATGATGGAGGAGAGTAGACTCAAAAGTGGGTGAGGATGGAGGAGAGTAGACCCAAGAGTGGGTGAGAATAAAGGACAGTAGAGCCAAGAGAAGGTGAGAATGGAGGACAGTAGAGGCAAGAGTGGGTGATGATGGAAGAAAGTAGACCCAAGAATGGGTGAGGCTGGAGGAGAGCAGACCCAAGAATGCGTGAGGATGGAGGAGAATAGACTGAAGAGTGTGTGAGGATGCACCAGAGTAGTCAGAAGAGTGGGTGAGACTGATGGAGGAGAGTAGACCCAAGAGTCAGTGAGGATGGACGACAGTAAACCCAAGAGTGGGTGAAGATGGAGGAGAGTAGATGTAAGAGTGAGTGACGATGGAGGTTAGTAGAGTGAGTGAGGATAGATGAGAGTAGACTGAAGACAGCGTGAGGATGCAGGAGAATAGACCCAAGAGTGGGTGAGGACAGAGGAGAGTAGATCCAAGAGTGGGTGAGGATGGAGGAGAGTAGAGCGAAGAATGGGGAGGATGGAAGAAAAAAGACCCTAGAGTGGGTGAGGCTGGAGGAGAGTAGACCCAAGAGTGTGTGAGGATGGAAGAAAAGACTGAAGAGTGCGTGAGGATGCAGGTGAGTAGACCCAATAATGGGTGAGGATGGAAAAGAGTAGACTGAAGAGAGTGTAAGGATTCAGGAGAGTAGACCCAAGACTGGGTGAGGATGGAGGAGAGTATATCCAAGAGTGGGTGAGAATGGAGGTGAGTAGAGCCAAGAATGGGGAGGATGGAAGAAAGTAGACCCTAGAGTGGGTGAGGCTGAAGGAGAGTAGACCCAAGAGTGGGTGAGGATGGAGAATAGACTGAAGAGTGCATGAGGATGCAGGAGAGTAGACCTAAGAGTGGGTGAGACTGATGAAGGAAAGCAGACCCAAGAGTGGGTGAGATTGATGGAGGAGAGTAGACCCAAGAGTGGGTGAGGATGGAGGAGAGTAAACCCAAGAGTGGGCGAGGATGGAGGTTATTAGACGCAAGAGTGGGCGAGGATGGAGGTTAGTAGACGCAAGAGTGGGTGAGACTGATGGAGGAGAGTAAACCCAAGAGTGGGAGAGTAGCCGCAAGAGTGGGTGATGATGGAGGAGAGTAGACCCAAGCATGGGTGAGAATGATGGAGGAGAGTAGACCCAAGCGTTTGTGAAGATGGAAGAGAGTAGACCCATGAGGTGGAGAAACAAGAAGCCTTATTGAGAATAAAGGAATGTGGATGATTAAATTTGATGCTAGAGTGAGGCTGGAGGAACAAAAATCTAAGACAAGGTGAGGATGGAATAACATAGATGAGTGGGTTAATGCACATAGAACCAAGCAGAGTTGAGTGAAAGGAACAGAAAATGGATGAAGGAATTATAGGGCAGAGACATAAAATTAGTGAAAAGGGCATCTTTAAACATTTAATACACAATCATTTCAGAGGTGACTGTGATAATCTGTGCGATTCATGGAGGTCCTCCCATTGTGTGGCCTGAAGATTATAGTACCACCTATCAACATGTTAGATGTTGCCTCAGGAGCTAACTTTTATTGCCATCCACCACGTTTCAGCAGTAAATGTGCTTTAAAACCTGCTCCTCGCTGAGAAGACATCCAGGACTCGGGCAAAAGCTCAAGAGAACATACTTTGTAGTCTGAGTGCAAGTAATAGACAAGTTCAGATTTATTTCACAGCACACACAAGACAGCAGATTGTATGTACAGAGGAATATAAATATATACTGTACAATGTATACAATTGTCCTTTTTATGGGTCAACTCCCACTCTGAACGATGACCTTGAACTTCTATAACAAAGCACACCTGACACCAGGAATATCCCCAGCCTCTAACTATGGGTCTTCAGATACCTTCACATGATCTAGGGCTGAGGACCAAATGGTCTCTATAGGACGGCATCTCTGGGTATTTGTGGACGTTATTACCCGATTGCACATCTCCAGAAGACTGCAGCATAGTCACTGCTCCACCATATGATATGCAGGATGGATTCTCCTTATATTACCAAACTCTGAGCTCGGCTTTCCAGTTATCAACCATGACAAGAGATGAACACTGTCAGAGCCGACGCTGAGAAAGTGTATCACATCACTGATTCCAGACACTTTCGCACAGTCCAGACTCTATTCCATATTTCTACCCAACTCCATTCTCAGCTTTCTGCTACCCCCCATAGATAGATGCAATTCTTGGTGGAGGGTGCATGTGTTCTGTTTGGGAAGGAGTTGGCACAAATGTCTTAAAAAAAAAATAAATGGGCATGTTCATTTCCAACTCCTCAATCTTTTTCTCCCTCAACATCCACCATTGTCGGAGGAATGGAGGTCCTTTCCATTAGATGGCCTCACTATTGATGAGCAGCATATATATATATAGAAGGTCCTCCAGCAGATCGGACCTTCACATCACCACCAGGCTTGCAGATCTTCTCCATCCATGACACCATATTACAGTAAACAAGTCTGGCAGCCTCCCCTCCTTAGCTGTCCGGCAGCTCAAGCCTCCTCTGAACAGACCAGTCTCTTCCTCCGCAATCAGGTTTATATTTCATTTCCACAGTGTGGAGTAGATACATGAGCTCAGATGACCAGATTCCTCATGGCTGAAGGGTGATGCCACATGCAGCCATTATATTTTCTGCAGATAAAATAATTCTCCATCATGTCTTACAATCGTGGGATAATACAGAGTATGAATTTCTCATTAGATGGGGCAATAATCATGAGAAAACACAAGACTGTATCAGACTTCACTCTTTAGACAAGTCTATGTTTAAGGTGGCAAAAAAGAACAGGGCTTAGGTCACAGGTCTTCAACCAACTCCATCATAAATCTGCATGCTCATATAGGCTATGGAGTCTGGACTTGGCTCATTAAATAGGACAACCATTAGACGTAAACATGATTCTACTGGACTTAGTCTGATAGACGGGACAACTATTAGGTGTAAATATGGTTGCACTGGCCCTCGTCTGATAGATGTGACCATTAGGTGTAAACATGATTGTACTAGACGTTGTCTGACATACGTGACCACCAATAGGTGCAATTATAATTGAACTGGACTTTGTATGATACATGGGACACCCATCAGGTGTAACCATGGTTGTAGCTGAATTGGTCTGATAGACGAGACCACGATCAGGTGTAAACATGATTTTACTGGACTTGGATGATAGACGGGACCAACAATAAGTGTAATTATTATTGTACTGTGCTTGGTCTGCTAGATGCAAATTCCATTAGGTGAAAAAATGACTGTGCTGGACTTGGCCTGACTGACGTGACCACAATTTGATGTAAACATGATTCTACTGGAGTTGGTTTGATGGACGGGACCACCGTAAGGTGTACACATGATTCTACTGAAGTTGGTTTGATGGACGGGACCACCGTAAAGGTGTAAACATGATTCTACTGAAGTTGGTTTGATGGACGGGACCACCATAAGGTGTAAACATGACTGAAGTTGTTTTGATGGATGGGACCACCATAAGGTGTACACATTCTACTGGAGTTGGTTTGAGGGACGGGACCACCATAAGGTGTAAACATGACTGAAGTTGTTTTGATGGATGGGACCACCATAAGGTGTAAACATGATTCTACTGGAGTTGGTTTGATGGATGGGACTACTATTAAGTGTAATTATGATTGTACTGGAATAATAGACGGGATAACTATTGAATATAAACATGGTTGTTCTAGACTAGATCAATTAGATGGGACCACCATTAGGTGTAACCATGATTGTACTGGACTTTGTCTGATACACTAGAAAACCATTAGGTGTTAACATGATTGCACTGGACTTGGTCTGATAGAAGCAACAACTATTAGGTGTAAACTTAACTATACTGGACTTGGTCTGATAGACGGGACAACAATTAGGTGTTAACATGATTGTAGTAGATATGGTCTGATAGACAGGACTACCGTTAGGAGTAAACATGACTGTACTGGCCTTGGTCTGTTACATGGGACCATCATTAGGAGAAAACATGACTGTACTGGCCTTGGTCTGTTACATGGGACCATCATTAGGAGAAAACATGACTGTACTGGCCTTGGTCTGTTACATGGGACCATCATTAGGAGAAAACATGACTGTACTGGCCTTGGTCTGTTACATGGGACCATCATTAGGAGTAAACTTGATTGTACTTGACTTGGTCTGATAGACGGGAATACCATTAGGAATAAACTTTACTGTACTGGCCTTAGTCTGTTACATGGGACTACCATTAGGAGAAAACATGACTGTACTGGACTTGGTCTGATAGACGGGACAACCATTAGATGTAAACAGGACTTCATTTGCTAATACTGATGGTAATGGCTCCAGCTTAAAGACCTATTCACACTTACAAATCCTGCCTATAAATGAATGCTAACTGCCTACAGAAGGTGCCTGGTTCTTGTGTAATGGTCAATTGACAGAGACTGACACCTGTACGAGGACAATCATTACTACAATGATTTGGTCGCTATCCAGAATCGTTTTCAGCTGGACACGTCTACAAGGAGTGATAGGAGTCAACGTTTCCATGTGCCAGTGATCAGGAACGCTGGCCTATCGTGAGGAGTGCGGCCTTTCAGCCACACCACGGGGCCTTCATTAGCTTCCTATCTGAGCACGTCACTCACACTTCAGATCCTCATTGTAAGTTAGAGTCATGTGGCTTCACAACGGGCAGTATGAGAGAATATTTCCTAACAGACCGTATCTCAGATTTTACATATTGTACATATGTATATCCGCACAGAAACACAGACAGATATAAGCCCACCCTAAGTACTGAATAGCATTAATAAATAGTGGGGATGTACAGGGTGGGAGATATTCACACTATATATGGAGTACCAGGCGTTTTAGGAGGAATGACACAGAGGACATGGACCACATTGATCAGCGGAGTCACCATAAACATGGCATTTCATGGGATTGTGACCTTACAGAACAATCACTCCTATTTCCAATATTCTCTGCCCCTCCTGGTAACAGTTTGGGGTGCATTAAATGCACAGCTTCATGAGACAGATCCAGCCATACACAATGGTCAATGACAGACATGATGGATGCTTCTCAAATCCTGGCACTTCAGCAATACGTAGGTACAATCATGGGGACTTGGGAGGTAATATCCTGTATCCTGAGAAATAAAGAGGATTATCTTCTCTAAATGGAGTTAAAAATGGCTGCCAGAGCCACATCACCAATGAAAGAATGTACTCCGATCACAGGTGAATTTCAGAGGCCAAAGAGACAATCCTCCACAATCAAAGAGCAGGGCCTGGACTGCAGTGGTCATTAGGACAGCCATACTGGAGGAGAATCTCGGCACACTCCGTACTGCCTGCTCGACGGGCATATGCCAGCGGTGAAAGCCCCCGCGCGTCACAACACTTGACATCCACACCGTACTGTGAAAAGAGGAAACAGAGGTATAAACACACGATAATACTCTCAGCTCTAGCCCAACCCAAAGGTCCGAGTGTCTCACCCAGGTCAGGAGCTGTGTGCATACAACATTGGCCATTGCAGCAGAAAGGTGAAGAGCCGATCGACCATCTCCATCTCCGTATGTTTCATTCACCTCCTCCTTGGTCCCATGTGCGAGTAATGTAACCACCAACCGTAAATCATCCTCTACCACAGCCCGTAACAGCTGTTGTCCAAGAGGTACATCAGACGCCGGCAGAGGGCACAAAAATAATTTCTGCTCGTATTTTGCCCGGATCCAACGTTCCTTTTCTTCCCTGCATCACAACATAAGTCAGCAGAGATGATGGTTATATTCATGAGATGGAGGAGAGTGATGACAAAAAGGGGATCAAGGCAGAATGAGGTATTCAGAGAACGGAGAACCAGGCTCCAAGTGGTTAAGAAAGGAGGCAAGAGACAGAACTATAGCAGGTAGTGACTGGCCCCTGAGCGTTAGTACTGGCATCACCCCTGTCCATTTTTTATGTCACATGGATGTCTACTGGATGGCACGGGGATGGTCAATGGATGGAATGCAGATGGTCACCTGATGGCACGTGGATGGTCAATTGATGGGACACAGATGGACAATGGATGGCACACGGATGGACAGTGGATGGCACATGGATGGACAATTGGTGGCACACAGATGGACATTGGATGGCACACAGCTGGTCAATGGATGGGACACGGATGGACAATGGATGGGACATGCATGGACAATGGATGGCCAATGGGTGGTCAATGGGTGGCACATGAATGGCATTCATGTGCGGTCTGATTTTTCCATGAATTCATACACTTGTATTGGTAAGATTGTTCTGGAACGTGCTCAAAAATTGGTCATATCTCCATGTTTTAGTGCAGATTATTAGGTCCACAAAAATACACGGACAGGTGAACAGGTCCTTAGACCATAAGAGTATGTGCACACGTTGTTTGGTCGGGAATTTTATGCACCATTTCTGAATCTCTTGGCAGGAAAAACGTAGCAGCAAAATGTGCATTTTCGATTCGTTTTTGGCGCAGTTTTTGTTCCATTCATTGGCATGGATGAAATCAGCAAAATTGACATGCAGCAGATTTAAACCTGCACCAAATCTGCAAGGAGACAATACTCAACGTGTGCCGGAGACCGCAGGATTCTCTTCCACTTTCTGGCGTCAGGAAACTTCGGGTTTTGTTACAAATTTTCACTCAAAAACACGTAAAAAAAGTGCAATAAAAATGTAACGTGTGCACACAGCCTAACGTGTACAAGCTCTATTTGTGGAAAAGGTCGGAATGTGAAAAATGACAATAAGTCATACATCGCAGTAATCATGCTGCTCCTTTCCCACAGAAGATGGATGATGATTAGGCCTGGAAGCAGTATGGTGTGTCTAGGCCGTTCCCTACCTCCCTCGATGCCTCGTGCTCCAGTTGAGTATTGACTGAAAGCCATCAGAAGTGGGTGCAGTAAGAGCTAACTGACCTCCTGGGTAAGGTAAGAGCCCTGAGCTGCTACAATGTAGAAACCTCTGCAAGATGCCAATGACTATAGGGGTGACCAGTGCGGGAGACGGGCACACACCATGACTCGGGCAAGGATTTAAGACTAATTTCCTTTTAAAGACCTTGCCAAGCTTATAGAAATTCAGCAATGACTGAAAGCTTTGCAGATCATCAGTACATATTTTATTATCTTGCCCTGTTATGCTCTGATCTTTTGTTTCAGGGGCAGCATGGTGGCTCAGTGGTTAGCACTGCAGTCTTGCAGCGCTGGAGTCCTGGGTTCAAATCCCACCATGGACACTATCTGCAAGGAGTTTGTATGTTCTCCCTGTGTTTGCGTGGGTTTCCTCTGGGTTCTCCGGTTTCCTCCCACACTCCAAAGACAAACTGATAGGGACTCTAGATTGTGAGACCCAATGGGGACAGTGTTGCCAATGTATGTAAAGTGCTGCGGAATATGTTAGCGCTATATAAAAATAAAGATTTAAAGATTTTAAAAATAAAGATTTTGATGGTTTGCGGCGAGTGGGATTCCCAATAAAGGGCTCTGGTTCCCATGAACCCTCTGCTGTAGACATGAGGAAAGCCCCTATATACAGCTGCCTACATAGGGCAGTTACTACCAGTATCTGACACAATGTCCCATAGACACAGCTCTGCTGTTCACTGACGATCTGCTGCCCAGCATGAGAAACCAGGTTCCATGAATGTCGTGGAAACAGCAGGGGAAATTAGAGGCAAATGATAATGCCCTGTCATACAGGGAAGGAGCGCCAACCACACCGGCAGAGCAGAAAGATCACGGAAGGAGAAGATGTGCACATGGAGTGTGGAGATACGCGAGTCAGCGGGTGTTCTTCTGTGGAGACGCGAGGGTCAGTGGGTGCTTTCCTGTGGAGACGCGAGGGTCAGCGGGTGCTCTCCTGTGGAGACGCGAGGGTCAGCGGGTGCTCTTGTGTGGAGACGCGAGGGTAAGAGGGTGCTCTCCTGTGGAGACGCGAGGGTCAGCGGGTACTCTCCTGTGGAGACGCGAGGGTCAACAAGTGCTCTCCTGTGGAGACACGGGAGTAGGAGGGTGCTCTCCTGTGGAGACGCGAGGGTCAGTGGGTGCTCTCCTGTGGAGACGCGAGGATCAGCGTTTGCTCTCATATGGAGATAGGAGGGTCAGCGGGTGCTCTCCTGTGGAGACGCGAGGGTCAGCGGATGTTCTCCTGTGGAGACGCGAGGGTCAGCGGGTGCTCTCCTGTGGAGACGCGAGGGTAAGAGGGTGCTCTCCTGTGGAGACGCGAGGGTCAGCGGGTGCTCTCCTGTGGAGACGCGAGGGTCAACAAGTGCTCTCCTGTGGAGACGCGAGGGTCAGCGGGTGCTCTTCTGTGGAGACGCGAAGGTAAGAGGGTGCTCTCCTGTGGAGACGCGAGGGTCAGCGGGTGCTCTCCTGTAGAGACGCGAGGGTCAGCGGGTGCTCTCCTATGGAGACGCGAGGGTCAGCGGGTGCTCTCCTGTGGAGACACGGGAGTAGGAGGGTGCTCTCCTGTGGAGACGCGAGGGTCAGTGGGTGCTTTCCTGTGGAGACGCGAGGGTCAGCGTTTGCTCTCATATGGAGATAGGAGGGTCAGCGGGTGCTCTCCTGTGGAAACGCGAGGGTCAGCGGGTGCTCTCCTGTGGAGATGCGAGGGTCAGTAGGTGCTCTCCTGTGGAGACGCGAGGGTCAGTGGGTGCTCTCCTGTGGAGACGCGAGGGTCAGCGGGTGTTCTCCTGTGGAGACGCGAGGGTCAGCGGGTGCTCTTCTGTGGAGACGCGAAGGTAAGAGGGTGCTCTCCTGTGGAGACGCGAGGGTCAGCGGGTGCTCTCCTGTAGAGACGCGAGGGTAAGAGGGTGCTCTCCTATGGAGACGCGAGGGTCAGCGGGTGCTCTCCTGTGGAGACACGGGAGTAGGAGGGTGCTCTCCTGTGGAGACGCGAGGGTCAGTGGGTGCTTTCCTGTGGAGCCATGAGGGTCAGCGGGTGTTCTCCTGTGGAGACGCGAGGGTCAGCGGGTGCTCTTGTGTGGAGACGCGAGGGTAAGAGGGTGCTCTCCTGTGGAGACGCGAGGGTCAGCGGGTGCTCTCCTGTGGAGACGCGAGGGTCAGCGGGTGCTCTCCTGTGGAGACGCGAGGGTCAACAAGTGCTCTCCTGTGGAGACGCGAGGGTCAGTGGGTGCTCTCCTGTGGAGATGCGAGGGTCAGCGTTTGCTCTTATATGGAGACAGGAGGGTCAGCGGGTGCTCTCCTGTGGAGCCACGAGGGTCAGCGGGTGTTCTCCTGTGGAGACGCGAGGGTCAGCGGGTGCTCTTGTGTGGAGACGCGAGGGTAAGAGGGTGCTCTCCTGTGGAGACGTGAGGGTCAGCGGGTGCTCTCCTGTGGAGACGCGAGGGTCAACAAGTGCTCTCCTGTGGAGACGCGAGAGTCAGCGGGTGCTCTCCTGGGGAGACGCGAGGGTCAACAAGTGCTCTCCTGTGGAGACACGGGAGTAGGAGGGTGCTCTCCTGTGGAGACGCGAGGGTCAGTGGGTGCTCTCCTGTGGAGACGCGAGGATCAGCGTTTGCTCTCATATGGAGATAGGAGGGTCAGCGGGTGCTCTCCTGTGGAGACGCGAGGGTCAGCGGGTGTTCTCCTGTGGAGACGCGAGGGTCAGCGGGTGCTCTTCTGTGGAGACGCGAGGGTAAGAGGGTGCTCTCCTGTGGAGACGCGAGGGTCAGCGGGTGCTCTCCTGTGGAGACGCGAGGGTCAGCGGGTGCTCTCCTGTGGAGACGCGAGGGTCAACAAGTGCTCTCCTGTGGAGACACGGGAGTAGGTGGGTGCTCTCCTGTGGAGACGCGAGGGTCAGTGGGTGCTCTCCTGTGGAGACGCAAGGGTCAGCGGGTGTTCTCCTGTGGAGACGCGAGGGTCAGCGGGAGCTCTCCTGTGGAGACGCGAGGGTCAACAAGTGCTCTCCTGTGGAAACGCGAGGGTCAGCGGGTGCTCTCCTGTGGAGATGCGAGGGTCAGTAGGTGCTCTCCTGTGGAGACGCGAGGGTCAGTGGGTGCTCTCCTGTGGAGACGCGAAGGTAAGAGGGTGCTCTCCTGTGGAGACGCGAGGGTCAGCGGGTGCTCTCCTGTAGAGACGCGAGGGTAAGAGGGTGCTCTCCTATGGAGACGCGAGGGTCAGCGGGTGCTCTCCTGTGGAGACACGGGAGTAGGAGGGTGCTCTCCTGTGGAGACGCGAGGGTCAGTGGGTGCTTTCCTGTGGAGCCATGAGGGTCAGCGGGTGTTCTCCTGTGGAGACGCGAGGGTCAGCGGGTGCTCTTGTGTGGAGACGCGAGGGTAAGAGGGTGCTCTCCTGTGGAGACGCGAGGGTCAGCGGGTGCTCTCCTGTGGAGACGCGAGGGTCAGCGGGTGCTCTCCTGTGGAGACGCGAGGGTCAACAAGTGCTCTCCTGTGGAGACGCGAGGGTCAGTGGGTGCTCTCCTGTGGAGATGCGAGGGTCAGTGTTTGCTCTTATATGGAGACAGGAGGGTCAGCGGGTGCTCTCCTGTGGAGCCACGAGGGTCAGCGGGTGTTCTCCTGTGGAGACGCGAGGGTCAGCGGGTGCTCTTGTGTGGAGACGCGAGGGTAAGAGGGTGCTCTCCTGTGGAGACGCGAGGGTCAGCGGGTGCTCTCCTGTGGAGACGCGAGGGTCAACAAGTGCTCTCCTGTGGAGACACGGGAGTAGGAGGGTGCTCTCCTGTGGAGACGCGAGGGTCAGTGGGTGCTCTCCTGTGGAGACGCGAGGATCAGCGTTTGCTCTCATATGGAGATAGGAGGGTCAGCGGGTGCTCTCCTGTGGAGACGCGAGGGTCAGCGGGTGTTCTCCTGTGGAGACGCGAGGGTCAGCGGGTGCTCTTCTGTGGAGACGCGAGGGTAAGAGGGTGCTCTCCTGTGGAGACGCGAGGGTCAGCGGGTGCTCTCCTGTGGAGACGCGAGGGTCAACAAGTGCTCTCCTGTGGAGACACGGGAGTAGGTGGGTGCTCTCCTGTGGAGACGCGAGGGTCAGTGGGTGCTCTCCTGTGGAGACGCAAGGGTCAGCGGGTGTTCTCCTGTGGAGACACGAGGGTCAGCGGGAGCTCTTCTGTGGAGACGCGAGGGTCAGCGGGTGCTCTCCTGTAGAGACGCGAGGGTAAGAGGGTGCTCTCCTATGGAGACGCGAGGGTCAGCGGGTGCTCTCCTGTGGAGACGCGCGGGTCAGTGGGTGCTCTCCTGTGGAGACGCGAGGGTCAGCGGGTGCTCTCCTGTAGAGACACGAGGGTAAGAGGGTGCTCTCCTATGGAGACGCGAGGGTCAGCGGGTGCTCTCCTGTGGAGACACGGGAGTAGGAGGGTGCTCTCCTGTGGAGACGTGAGGGTCAGTGGGTGCTTTCCTGTGGAGACGCGAGGGTCAGCGTTTGCTCTCATATGGAGATAGGAGGGTCAGCGGGTGCTCTCCTGTGGAGACGCGAGGGTCAGCGGGTGCTCTCCTGTGGAGATGCGAGGGTCAGTAGGTGCTCTCCTGTGGAAACGCGAGGGTCAGCGGGTGCTCTCCTGTGGAGACGCGAGGGTCAACAAGTGCTCTCCTGTGGAGACACGGGAGTAGGTGGGTGCTCTCCTGTGGAGACGCGAGGGTCAGTGGGTGCTCTCCTGTGGAGACGCGAGGGTCAGCGTTTGCTCTCATATGGAGACAGGAGGGTCAGCGGGTGCTCTCCTGTGGAGCCACGAGGGTCAGCGGGTGTTCTCCTGTGGAGACGCGAGGGTCAGCGGGTGCTCTTGTGTGGAGACGCGAGGGTAAGAGGGTGCTCTCCTGTGGAGACGCGAGGGTCAGCGGGTGCTCTCCTGTGGAGACGCGAGGGTCAACAAGTGCTCTCCTGTGGAGACGCGAGAGTCAGCGGGTGCTCTCCTGTGGAGACGCGAGGGTCAGCGGATGCTCTCCTGTGGAGACGCGAGGGTCAGCGGGTGCTCTCCTGTGGAGACGCGAGGGTCAGCGGGTGCTCTCCTGTGGAGACGCGAGGGTCAGCGGGTGCTCTCCTGTGGAGACGCGAGGGTCAGCGGGTGCTCTCCTGTGGAGACGCGAGGGTCAGCGGGTGCTCTCCTGTGGAGACACGGGGGTCAGCGGGTGCTCTGGCATAATTAAGAATATATCCCTGCCCCCCCCACCCGCCCGCAAATGGCCAGATGCAGAGATCTCACACTCCTCCCCCTTCTTAATTAGCCCTGGAGACTGCTGGATCCTGGTGAAAAAATTTTAGGACTGTAAGGCCATACTCCATCTGAGTAAACATCCGTTATCCCCGCGGTGTGATCTGGCCAACTTAAGTGATTGTGGTCAGCTGGGACTGTGAACTCCTTGCTGTAAAGGTATGGCTGCAATTTTTCAGGGTCCAGACTATGGCCAGGCATTCTTTTACTATTGTGGCATAGGCCCTCTCTTGGTCCAACAGCTTTCGGAAGAGATAGGCTATTGGATGCTCCTAACCGTCAGCCCGCACTTGGCAGAGTACAGCTCCTAGTCCGTTATCAGATTTGTCTGTTGGACAAAGAACCGGCGGCGGAAGTCATGAGCGGCCAGAACTGGGCTCTGGGCTAGCTGGGTTTTCAGCTGGAGGAATGCGGACTCGCATTCTGGGGTCCAGATGAGGTTGTGGCATACCTTTTGGTGATGAGGTCAGAGGGGAGCTTTGCTACTGCACTTTAATTTAGGATAAACTTTCAATAATTTACAGTTCCTATTAATGCGCGGACCTGTTTTTGGTTGACTGGGTGGGGCCATTGGGTAATGCCTTCTACTTTTGCAAGTTCTGGATGATTGCACCCACTTTCCACCCGATGTACCAGGTATAGCACCTCTGCCATCCCAATTTCGCACTGGTCAGGTGGTGTGTTGGGCTTTGGCTACTAGTTTCAGCACCTGGGACAGGTGCTGAAGATACTCTTCCCAGGTGTCACTGAAGATAGCAATGTCATCCAGGTAGGCCTGGGCATAATCCGGCCATCCTTCTACTAACTGGTCCACCATCCTTTGGATGCTAGCTAAGGGGTTCTTCATCCCAAATGGCATGCTGGTGAACTCATACAGACCAAAAGGGGTGATGAATGCGGACTTATCTTGAGCCTCTTTTGTGAGTGAGATCTGCCAGTATCCCTTGCAGCTTATTTACTACTGGTACTTGCACTAGATCGTTCTGTCCACAGTTCAAATTCTCGGAGGTGGGCTGTGCGGTTGTAACATTGTTGTTGCCTTTCCTGAGCTACTTCTAAATTCCAGTGGGCTAATGCCATGAGGTGCCTCATCTTTTCCCTAAACGTTTGGACATAATCCAAAATGGGAACTTCTTGTGTGGTGAAGGTGCACTCCCAACTCTCTTGTACCAGTTCTAAAAGCCCTCGTACAACAACTTGAAGGGGAAAAACCAAGTACAATAGGCGGTACCTCACGGTAGGCAAAGAGAGGCTGCTGCAGTTTCTCTTCCTCCACGGACACTACATTTCGGCTAATAAGCTGTTTGAGCATTCAATTGAAGCGCTCACACAACCCGTTAGTTTCTAGGTGATGGTGCACATGGAGCGTACTTCGTATTTCTCCCAGAGAGTCTGAATCCACTCGCATTGGCACTGGGACCTCTGGTAGGTCAACCCTCCTGCAGAAAGGCTACTTGACTAACTATGTTCAGTACAGCTTGAGCCATGTGGTCCGCATCTATGGATGACAGGGCAACGGCCTTTGGGAAGCGGGTGGCAAAGTCGACCAGTGTGAGAACGAAAATCCTCTGGAATAGGTCACCTATAAAGGGCATGGACTGGAGTAGGGCACGACAGCTCTAATATGGGATCTGGGAGTTTAACTTCACCTAAACGCCTTATGATCTACAGTATCTCCCTCCCAGGTGTTGGCCTTCCAGGCAGCTACCCAGTCTCATATTTCTGGGGCCATCTTCTCCATAAATTGTTTGAGCATGATCACGTACCGGAGGGCAGCAGCCCAACCATCAAGCCAGCGGTTGCAGTCCTGTTGGAGTTAACTGCCTCTTTCTACATAGGAGGCCCCTGGCGACACAAAGTCCTGGAACTTGGTGCAATATCTCTCGGGAGTGATGGTAAAAAGGGCCAACAGGGTGTTCTTAATAGTCTCATAGTCTGAGTACTATCTCACCACTGCCACTGGTTGTGGAGACACAAGGGTCAGTGGGTGGTCTTATCTGCTGGCCTGGTTGTCTTTAGAAAGACCACATGGACTAGAGCTCATCCCACTGAACACCTGGACTCCTTCCTCATGGGCAGAGCACTATATAGAAAACACAGGGTGAGGAAACCACACATTGGTGAGACCTTATTAGCTCAACAACAGTGAACAGCATATAGTACATTCCCAGCAAGAAGAGGAGACAGCGACAAGTTTAGGAAGCTGACCGATTACAGCAAGATATACAGCCAGGTGACTGGATTGTCCCAACCTCGGCTCTCCAGCAAATTTGTCGGCTCACTGTTGGTCACTGAAGTAGTTCTGTGATCTTCCAGCTGGAACCATGGACCCTAGGCTGAAGTACTGCAGAATGACACACGGTGACAGAAGCAAGGTCTTTTTATATCTCTCAGCTCCCATTTTGTCGGATTGTGTCCCATAGGAATGGGGGGAGGGGGAAGACAATCATGGCTGCTCCCTCATTCACTGATTCAATTAGAATGCATAATTGTCCTTCACATGGAGACATTTCAGAAATTAACACACAGAAAGAGACACCGAACAGTCCCACACGAAACAATGGTACATGTCTCCTGATCCGTCCAACAAAAGAAGAACAGTCCTCCCCCATACAAGTGCCCAGATGTCGTCACATGGCTGCGGCTCATCAGTGGCAGCAGCTCATCAGTGGCAGCAGCTCATCAGTGGCAGCAGCTCATCAGTGGCAGCTGGGAGGCTTCACATTACTAATATAACGGGTCAGTATCATCATTATGGTTACCAATTAACTGAGGGGATCTATGGGTGGATATTGATATGGGTTATGTATGTTAGTTGAGCGGTACTTATTATATAGGAATTGTATACATTGATTACCACTGGTAACTAAGTTTCCCTCTATGCAGCCCCTCTTTTTCAGCTGTATGTGATGCGGTCAATGAATTGGCATTATTATATGCATGCTTATTATACTGGGTGGTGACGCCATCTTTATGGCCTTCTTGCTATTTTTAATAATTGTAATATTGTTGTTATACTTGAAATAAAGAAACAGTTTTATTCATTTTGGGGAGCACCATTTTTTTCTCTGATGAGATGTTATAGAGATCGACATTAGTTTAAAAAACTAAGAAAACAAGAAAAAATGTACATTTTTTGTTTTATTATTTTTATATAGTCACTGGCGGCGTTGAGCTCCGGACCTCCGGGGCGCTCAATTGCAGTTGTTGGCACCCTTTCCTTTAGATGTAAGTCTCTATATAAGCCAGGCACTGTGAAGGCTGCCATTGTATATTTTAGGTTTTTTTTTGTACACTTGATGAAGGCTATATAGTAGGCGAAACGCATTGAGTTTTACTAATAAATATACATCTACGTTCCTCCGCTGTCCTGGTAATCTATGTGGGAGTGCCACATTGGGGGTTTTTGTATCCTGCATCTACCAGTAGCTCATGGAGTACAAGAGTGGCGCCGGCCAGGGAGGTAGCATGCTTTTTTATTTTTGCTGGCCAGGGAGGTATTAAAAATCAAAAGCTTTCTGTCAATTACCGGTTGACGTCCCAAGATGACACTACCGTGTTCCTTCTATCTCAATCTATACCATGGAGCGAGGCACCAGCTCAATCTATACCATGGAGCGAGGCACCAGCTCAATCTATACCATGGAGCGAGGCACCAGCTCAATCTATACCATGGAGCGAGGCACCAGCTCAATCTATACCATGGAGCGAGGCGCCAGCTCAATCTATACCATGGAGCGAGGCGCCAGCTCAATCTATACCATGGAGCGAGGCGCCAGCTCAATCTATACCATGGAGCAAGGCGCCAGCTCAATCTATACCATGGAGCGAGGCACCAGCTCAATCTATACCATGGAGCGAGGCACCAGCTCAATCTATACCATGGAGCGAGGCACCAGCTCAATCTATAACAAGGAGCGAGGCACCAGCTCAATCTATATCATGGAGCGAGGCACCAGCTCAATCTATACCATGGAGCGAGGCACCAGCTCAATCTATACCATGGAGCGAGGCACCAGCTCAATCTATACCATGGAGCGAGGCACCAGCTCAATCTATACCATGGAGCGAGGCACCAGCTCAATCTATACCATGGAGCGAGGCACCAGCTCAATCTATACCATGGAGCGAGGCACCAGCTCAATCTATACCAAGAAGCGAGGCACCAGCTCAATCTATACCATGGAGCGAGGCACCAGCTCAATCTGTACCATGGAGCGAGGCACCAGCTCAATCTATACCAAGAAGCGAGGCACCAGCTCAGTCTTTCAGGCTTCAAACTGGCATTTATCACGAAAACCTGATTGGTACACGATAAAATGAGAGGTGGCTCCTCCTGGGAATGTGGAGCAGAGGTGGCTCCTCCCGGAATGAGCAGAGGGGGCTCCTCCCGGACGTGTTGAGCAGAGGGGGCTCTTCCCGGAAGTGTTGAGCAGAGGTGGCTCCTCCCGGGAGTGTGGCGCAGAGGTGGCTCCTCCCGGGAGTGTGGCGCAGAGGTGGCTCCTCCAGGAGTGTGGCGCAGAGGTGGCTCCTCCCGGGAGTGTGGCGCAGAGGTGGCTCCTCCCGGGAGGTTGGCGCAGAGGTGGCTCCTCCCGGGAGTGTGGAGCAGAGGTGGCTCCTCCCGGGAGTGTGGAGCAGAGGTGGCTCCTCCCGGGAGTGTGGAGCAGAGGTGGCTCCTCCCGGGAGTGTGGAGCAGAGGTGGCTCCTCCCGGGAGTGTGGAGCAGAGGTGGCTCCTCCCGGGAGTGTGGAGCAGGATGGATGCCAGGCCCTGCGGACCTTACAGACTTGACTTAAAATAGACAATGCTTTATGTTGCTTATAGGATTTTAAGAATCTCTGTTCTAGTTTTAGGGAATATTTCGGGGACTGGGTGCTCAGTGTTCTGTACTCACCTGGAGATCTCTGGATTTGGCTTGGTATAACCCTCTGTACAGTGCTCCCAAACACCATTCGCCAGGCTGTTCCCAATCGCCATCATGACCATTGTAAGCTCCACAGGCCAATCATCCAAATCAAGGGAGCGCACGCGAGACAAGTGAGTCCCGAGGTTACGATGTATCCCAGAACACTCTATACACATCAGTGCTCCGAGGTTCAGACTAGCCCAGTCAGGGTCTAAAGGACAAGAAGAGCAGAGGTTACTTCAGAGAGGGGTAAGAAACAAATCCCACAGCTGACCAGTGAGCCGTGACCCACGAACCCTCGTGTGAGTGCGCCCCAAGCTCACGCCGTGCGGCGCTCCCGAGCCTCCCTCTTCTCTTGACTTTCTGTCACCTTCCTTTGTGAAGATTAGGGTCTCATCTATGGCTTCTTTTGGTGACATTCAGATGATTAGACTGTCTACAGAAGAGGAAGTGAAGGATGGGTCGCACTGGTCAATGATCGGTTGCAGCGAACATTCAGTGGTCTTGCTAAATCTGCTGCAACTGAAGGATTGGCACAGACGTTCTGCTGAGCATTAGCCTTGGCCTTGTATGGTAAGAGAAGTTTTGCTGTACACTTGGCAGATGCGGCCAGATGGCAGAGACCCCCATTGTAGGTGGTCTGTACACCCCAGGACATGAGACAGATACAAAAAAGACAAAGAGCAGTCCTGTCATGATTCAGAAGGACTCCAGCCTCCGTCCCGGGGCCTCAGTAGGCCTCATACAAATAATTGGACACCACCAGAAAAGAAGGCACAATGTGATCATGGGGAATGATAAATTCCTCATAATGGTGGGACGCGTCCATGTAGTCTGATGTAGAGGAACCGTCCCACGCGTTTCACTGCCTCGGAAGACGCTGCACTAGCTGGCTCTCTGCGTCCACAGCTCCATTCTGCTCTCATCATTTTGGCATCCGACTTATTCATTCTGTTTCATCCTTTATTATTGTTTTGTCTTGAATCTTATAGGGAGATTTATTTCTTGATATTACAGTGTGATCCAAAAAGGAGAGTTCAAGGTGCAACCCCCGGAGAACATAACCCAGCATATGCACATGATGACAGACGTCGTCCAGCCGCATGCCAGCAGATCCCTGGGATATGGACTCCACACCAATAATGCGCCAGATCTAACGACGTCAAGGACGCAGTGTCCACACGATCATCGCTCACTCAGTGGACTCCATATCGGAGATATGCCGGCACGCGGCTGGACCGCAGAGGACGGCTGAAGGGAAGCCTCGACAGCTGGAGAATGAGTCCTGGAGAAATGATGCGTTCTCCATCTTCTCTGGGACATAGCGCAGAGGTGACAGTTCTGCACCGCGTTTTCTGTATTTCTTCCACCATTATGAGGCGCTCCCCATCATCAGGTTGTGCCTTCTTTTCTGGTGGTGCAGTTATGTGTGCAGAGAATCAATAGACAACCCTGGCAGAATAACCTCACTAAAAAGCTTTGACAAATGTCCAGGGCTGCTGAGTGGAGCCAGAAGAAAACACTCGAGAGAGAAGACGTCACTACATTTAAAAAGCAATGTTCACATTCCAGTCGGCCCCAACTCAGGATTACTTCAAAGCCCTCATATCGTCTTTATCCTACAACCCATAACAGTCATCCAACGCCTGCACCGCTCTCCTCCAACAGCGCTCTCCTCCAACAGCGCTCTCC
The DNA here is from genome assembly GCF_048569485.1 of Anomaloglossus baeobatrachus. Lineage (NCBI taxonomy): Eukaryota > Metazoa > Chordata > Amphibia > Anura > Aromobatidae > Anomaloglossus > Anomaloglossus baeobatrachus. The sequence goes on along the minus strand of NC_134358.1, from coordinate 581,496,523 downwards.
TCCAACAGCGCTCTCCTCCAACAGCGCTCTCCTCCAACAGCGCTCTCCTCCAACACCGCTCTCCTCCAACACCGCTGCTTCAACCTCCCTCATCTCTGCAGAAAACCTTGCTGTACATGTCAAAGAGAAGATCAACCAATGAAGGCGGCTCAACCAGCCAAAAACTTCATTTACCAGACCACGGTCCTACTCCATAACCTCCCTCACCAACATCACTGATGAGAGCATACTCATCTCCTCTACAAATAGCACCTCAACACTTGAGCACTTGACCAGACCCAACCCACCTCCGCCCCAAACTCCTCTGCCTCCTACATTACTCTGTGCTCCTCCGCCCCAAACTCCTCTGCCTCCTACATTACTCTGTCCTCCTCCTCCTGGACCTGTCCTCTGCCTTCTACATTACTCTGTGCTCCTCCTCCTAGACCTGTCCTCTGCCTTCTACATTACTCTGTGCTCCTCCTCCTAGACCTGTCCTCTGCCTTCTACATTACTCTGTGCTCCTCCTCCTAGACCTGTCCTCTGCCTTCTACATTACTCTGTGCTCCTCCTTCTAGACTTGTCCTCTCCATTCTACATTACTCTGTACTCCTCCTCCTAGACCTGTCCTCTGCCTTCTACATTACTCTGTGCTCCTCCTCCTAGACCTGTCCTCTGCCTTCTACATTACTCTGTGCTTCTCCTTCTAGACTTGTCCTCTGCCTTCTACATTACTCTGTGCTCCTCCTCCTAGACCTGTCCTGTCCCTTCTACATTACTCTGTGCTCCTCCTCCCAGACCTGTCCTCTGCCTTCTACATTACTCTGTGCTCCTTCTTCTAGACCTGTCTTCTGCCTTCTACATTACTCTGTGCTCCTCCTCCTGGACCTGTCCTCTGCCTTCTACATTACTCTGTGCTCCTCCTTCTAGACTTGTCCTCTGCCTTCTACATTACTCTGTGCTCCTCCTCCCAGACCTGTCCTCTGCCTTCTACATTACTCTGTGCTCCTTCTTCTAGACCTGTCTTCTGCCTTCTACATTACTCTGTGCTCCTCCTCCTAGACCTGTCCTCTGCCTTCTACATTACTCTGTGCTCCTCCTCCTGGACCTGTCCTCTGCCTTCTACATTACTCTGTGCTCCTTCCAGTCCTGTCCTCTGCCTCCTACATTACTCTGTGCTCCTCCTCCTGGACCTGTGCTCTGCCTCCTACATTACTCTGTGCTCCTCCTCCTACACCTGTCCTCTGCCTCCTACATTACTCTGTGCTCCTCCTCCTGGACCTGGCCTCTGCCTTCTACATTACTCTGTGCTCCTCCTCCTAGACCTGTCCTCTGCCTTCTACATTACTCTGTGCTCCTCCTTCTAGACTTGTCCTCTCCATTCTACATTACTCTGTACTCCTCCTCCTAGACCTGTCCTCTGCCTTCTACATTACTCTGTGCTCCTCCTCCTAGACCTGTCCTCTGCCTTCTACATTACTCTGCGCTCCTCCTCCTAGTCCTGTCCTCTGCCTTCTACATTACTCTGTGCTCCTCCTTCTAGACCGGTCCTCTGCCTTCTACATTACTCTGTGCTCCTTCTAGTCCTGTCCTCTGCCTCCTACATTTCTCTGTGCTCCTCCTCCTAGACCTGTCCTCTGCCTTCTACATTACTCTGTGCTCCTTCTCCTAGTCCTGTCCTCTGCCTTCTACATCACTCTGTGCCCCTCCTCCTAGACCTGTCCTCTGCCTTCTACATTACTCTGTGCTCCTCCTCCTAGACCTGTCCTCTGCCTTCTACATTACTCTGTGCTCCTCCTCTTAGACCTGTCCTCTGCCTTCTACATTATTCTGTGCTCCTCCTCCTAGACCTGTTCTCTGCCTTCTACATTACTCTGTGCTCCTCCTCCTAGACCTGTTCTCTGCCTTCTACATTACTCTGTGCTCCTCCTTCTAGACCTGTCCTCTGCCTTCTACATTACTCTGTGCTCCTCCTCCTAGACCTGTTCTCTGCCTTCTTCATTACTCTGTGCTCCTCCTTCTAGACCTGTCCTCTGCCTTCTACATTACTCTGTGCACCTCCTCCTAGACCTGTCCTTTGCCTTCTACATTACTCTGTCCTCTGCCTTCTACATTACTCTGTGCTCCTCCTCCTAGACCTGTCCCCTGCCCTCTATATTACTGTGTGCTCCTCCTCCTAGACCTGTCCTCTGCCTTCTACATTACTCTGTGCTCCTCCTCTTAGACCTGTCCTCTGCCTTCTACATTATTCTGTGCTCCTCCTCCTAGACCTGTTCTCTGCCTTCTACATTACTCTGTGCTCCTCCTCCTAGACCTGTTCTCTGCCTTCTACATTACTCTGTGCTCCTCCTTCTAGACCTGTCCTCTGCCTTCTACATTACTCTGTGCTCCTCCTCCTAGACCTGTTCTCTGCCTTCTTCATTACTCTGTGCTCCTCCTTCTAGACCTGTCCTCTGCCTTCTACGTTACTCTGTGCACCTCCTCCTAGACTTGTCCTTTGCCTTCTACATTACTCTGTCCTCCTCCTCTTAGACCTGTCCTCTGCCTTCTACATTACTCTGTGCTCCTCCTCCTAGACCTGTCCCCTGCCCTCTACATTACTGTGTGCTCCTCCTCTTAGACCTGTCCTCTGCCTTCTACATTACTCTGTGCTCCTCCTCTTAGACCTGTCCTCTGCCTTCTACATTACTCTGTCCTCCTCCTCCTAGACTTGTCCTCTGCATTCTACATTACTCTGTGCTCCTCCTCCTAGACCTGTCCTCTGCCTTTTACATTACTCTGTGCTCCTCCTCCTAGACCTGTCCTCTGCCTTCTACATTACTCTGTGCTCCTCCTCCTAGACCTGTTCTCTGCCTTCTACATTACTCTGTGTTCCTCTTTCTAGACCTGTCCTCTGCCTTCTACATTACTCTGTGCTCCTCCTCCTAGACCTGTCCTCTGCCTCCTACATTACTCTGTGCTCATCCTCCCAGACATGTCCTGTACCTTCTACATTACTCTGTGCTCCTCCTCCTAGACCTGTCCTCTGCCTTCTACATTACTCTGTGCTCCTCTTTCTAGACCTGTCCTCTGCCTTCTACATTACTCTGTGCTCCTCCTCCTAGACCTGTCCTCTGCCTCCTACATTACTCTGTGCTCATCCTCCCAGACATGTCCTGTACCTTCTACATTACTCTGTGCTCCTCCTCCTAGACCTGTCCTCTGCCTTCTACATTACTCTGTGCTCCTCCTCCTAGACCTGTCCTCTGCCTTCTACATTACTCTGTGCTCATCCTCCCAGACATGTCCTGTACCTTCTACATTACTCTGTGCTCCTCCTCCTAGACCTGTCCTCTGCCTTCTACATTACTCTGTGTTCCTCCTCCTAGACCTGTCCTCTGCCTTCTACATTACTCTGTACTCATCCTTCTAGACCTGTCCTCTGCCTTCTACATTACTCTGTGCTCCTCCTTCTAGACCTGTCCTCTGCCTTCTACATTACTCTGTGCCCCTCCTCCTAGACCTGTCCTCTGCCTTCTACATTACTCTGTGCTCCTCCTCCTAGACCTGTCCTCTGCCTTCTACATTACTCTGTGCTCCTCCTCTTAGACCTGTCCTCTGCCTTCTACATTATTCTGTGCTCCTCCTCCTAGACCTGTTCTCTGCCTTCTACATTACTCTGTGCTCCTCCTCCTAGACCTGTTCTCTGCCTTCTACATTACTCTGTGCTCCTCCTTCTAGACCTGTCCTCTGCCTTCTACATTACTCTGTGCTCCTCCTCCTAGACCTGTTCTCTGCCTTCTTCATTACTCTGTGCTCCTCCTTCTAGACCTGTCCTCTGCCTTCTACATTACTCTGTGCACCTCCTCCTAGACCTGTCCTTTGCCTTCTACATTACTCTGTCCTCTGCCTTCTACATTACTCTGTGCTCCTCCTCCTAGACCTGTCCCCTGCCCTCTATATTACTGTGTGCTCCTCCTCCTAGACCTGTCCTCTGCCTTCTACATTACTCTGTGCTCCTCCTCTTAGACCTGTCCTCTGCCTTCTACATTATTCTGTGCTCCTCCTCCTAGACCTGTTCTCTGCCTTCTACATTACTCTGTGCTCCTCCTCCTAGACCTGTTCTCTGCCTTCTACATTACTCTGTGCTCCTCCTTCTAGACCTGTCCTCTGCCTTCTACATTACTCTGTGCTCCTCCTCCTAGACCTGTTCTCTGCCTTCTTCATTACTCTGTGCTCCTCCTTCTAGACCTGTCCTCTGCCTTCTACGTTACTCTGTGCACCTCCTCCTAGACTTGTCCTTTGCCTTCTACATTACTCTGTCCTCCTCCTCTTAGACCTGTCCTCTGCCTTCTACATTACTCTGTGCTCCTCCTCCTAGACCTGTCCCCTGCCCTCTACATTACTGTGTGCTCCTCCTCTTAGACCTGTCCTCTGCCTTCTACATTACTCTGTGCTCCTCCTCTTAGACCTGTCCTCTGCCTTCTACATTACTCTGTCCTCCTCCTCCTAGACTTGTCCTCTGCATTCTACATTACTCTGTGCTCCTCCTCCTAGACCTGTCCTCTGCCTTTTACATTACTCTGTGCTCCTCCTCCTAGACCTGTCCTCTGCCTTCTACATTACTCTGTGCTCCTCCTCCTAGACCTGTTCTCTGCCTTCTACATTACTCTGTGTTCCTCTTTCTAGACCTGTCCTCTGCCTTCTACATTACTCTGTGCTCCTCCTCCTAGACCTGTCCTCTGCCTCCTACATTACTCTGTGCTCATCCTCCCAGACATGTCCTGTACCTTCTACATTACTCTGTGCTCCTCCTCCTAGACCTGTCCTCTGCCTTCTACATTACTCTGTGCTCCTCTTTCTAGACCTGTCCTCTGCCTTCTACATTACTCTGTGCTCCTCCTCCTAGACCTGTCCTCTGCCTCCTACATTACTCTGTGCTCATCCTCCCAGACATGTCCTGTACCTTCTACATTACTCTGTGCTCCTCCTCCTAGACCTGTCCTCTGCCTTCTACATTACTCTGTGCTCCTCCTCCTAGACCTGTCCTCTGCCTTCTACATTACTCTGTGCTCATCCTCCCAGACATGTCCTGTACCTTCTACATTACTCTGTGCTCCTCCTCCTAGACCTGTCCTCTGCCTTCTACATTACTCTGTGTTCCTCCTCCTAGACCTGTCCTCTGCCTTCTACATTACTCTGTACTCATCCTTCTAGACCTGTCCTCTGCCTTCTACATTACTCTGTCCTCCTCCTCCTAGACTTGTCCTCTGCATTCTACATTACTCTGTGCTCCTCCTCCTAGACCTGTCCTCTGCCTTTTACATTACTCTGTGCTCCTCCTCCTAGACCTGTCCTCTGCCTTCTACATTACTCTGTACTCATCCTTCTAGACCTGTCCTCTGCCTTCTACATTACGCTGTGCTCCACCTCCTGGACCTGTCCTCTGCCTTCTACATTACTCTGTGCTCCTCCTCCTGGATCTGTCCTCTGCCTTCTACATTACTGTGTACTCCTCCTCCTGGACCTGTCCTCTGCCTTCTACATTACTCTGTGCTCCTCCTCCTAGACCTGTCTTCTGCCTTCTACATTACTCTGTGCTCCTCCTCCTAGACCTGTCCACTGCCTTCTACATTACTCTGTGCTCCTCCTCCTAGACCTGTCCTCTGCCTTCTACATTACTCTGTGCTCCTCCTCCTAGACCTGTCCTCTGCCTTCTACATTACTCTGTGCTTCTCCTCCTAGACCTGTCCTCTGCCTTCTACATTACTCTGTGCTCCTCCTCCTAGACCTGTCCTCTGCCTTCTACATTACTCTGTGCTCCTCCTCCTAGACCTGTCCACTGCCTTCTACATTACTCTGTGCTTCTCCTCCTAGACCTGTCCACTGCCTTCTACATTACTCTGTGCTCCTCCTCCTAGACCTGTTCTCTGCCTTCTACATTACTCTGTGTTCCTCTTTCTAGACGTGTCCTCTGCCTTCTACATTATTCTGTGCTCCTCCTTCTAGACCTGTTCTCTGCCTTCTACATTACTCTGTGCTCCTCCTCCTAGACCTGTCCTCTGCTTTCTACATTACTCTGTGCTCCTCCTCCTAGACCTGTCCTCTGCCTTCTACATTACTCTGTGCTCCTCCTCCTAGACCTGTCCTCTGCCTTCTACATTACTCTGTGCTCCTCCTCCTAGACCTGTTCTCTGCCTTCTACATTACTCTGTGTTCCTCTTTCTAGACCTGTCCTCTGCCTTCTACATTATGCTATGCCCCTCTTTATAGACCTGCTCCCTGCCTTCAACACTGTTGACTGTTCCCTCCTACTACAGCTCTTCTCTTGCCTCGAAATCACAGACCTCGCCCTCTCCTGGATCTCCTGAAACCTCAATAACCGCACTTTCAGTGTCTCACACACCCACACAACCTCCTCATCACGCCCTCTGTGTTGAAGTCTCTCAAGGTTCCGTCCTGGGACCCTTATTCTTCTCCATCTATACCTTTTCCCTGGACAACTCAAAGTCCCTTGGCTTCCAGTACCATCTATCCTCTGATGACCCTCAGATCTACTTCTCTGGCCCAGACATTACCTCTCTGCAGTTCAGAATACCGGAGTGTCTATCAGCCACACCTCCTCCTTTTTCCACTTCCTAAAGCCCATATGGACAAAGCCGAACTCTCCATATTTCCTCCATCTCACTTATCTTGCCTATCTGATCTATCTATTACAACAAATGACACCATGCTTTCCCCTATACGGAAGTCTGCTGCCTCGGAATTGAGACTCTGCCTTGTCCTTCACAGTGCACATCCAAGTCCTCACCACCTCCTGTTGCCTCCAACTCAAAAATATTTCCAGAATCCGTCCTTTCCTCAACTCTCAATTTACAAAAATGCTACTGCGTTCTCTCATCATCTCCTGCCTCTACTACTGCAACATTCTTCTTTGTGGCCTCCCAGCTAATACTCTCGCACTTCTCCAGTCCGTCCTTAATTTTGCTACCAAACTAATCCACATCTGTCCTCAGTGATGCTCCGCATCTCCACTCGGCAAATCCCTTAATTGGCTCCCAATTCATCCAATTCAAGCTACTAACACTGACCTACAGAGCTGACCATAATGTCTCCTCCACATATCCAAACTAATCTCCCGATATACTCCAATGCGTAATCTCCAGTCCTCCCAAGACCTCCTTCTCTCCTGCACTCTAAATAGTTCCTCACCCAAACATCTCCAAGACGTCTCCCGAGTATCCCCCATACTCTGAAATTCCGTGCCCCAACACATCAGATTATCCACTACTTTCAGAAGCTTCTAAAGGAACTTAAAACCCTCATCTGTTCAAGAAAGCTACAGTCTGCAATGACTCCACTGCCCCCTCCCCACCCCCAGAGCTAACACCTTCGCCTCACTGGAGCTAATCACTCCCCACTACCATAGTAGCTGCCGCCTCACCACTACCATAGGAGCTGCCGCCTCACCACTACCATAGGAGCTGCCGCCTCACCACTACCATAGGAGCTGCCGCCTCACCACTACCATAGGAGCTGCCGCCTCACCACTACCATAGGAGCTGCCGCCTCACCACTACCATAGGAGCTGCCGCCTCACCACTACCATAGGAGCTGCCGCCTCACCACTACCATAGGAGCTGCCGCCTCACCACTACCATAGGAGCTGCCGCCTCACCACTACCAGAGCCAACACTTCACCAGCACCACCAGAGCCAACCCCTCCCCAGCACCAGAGCCAACCCCTCCCCAGCACCAGAGCCAACCCCTCCCCAGCACCAGAGCCAACCCCTCCCCAGCACCAGAGCAAACCCCTCCCCAGCACCAGAGCCAACCCCTCCCCAGCACCAGAGCCGACCCCTCCCCAGCACCAGAGCCGACCCCTCCCCAGCACCAGAGCCGACCCCTCCCCAGCGGCAGAGCCGACCCCTCCCCAGCACCAGAGCCAACCCCTCCCCAGCACCAGAGCAAACCCCTCCCCAGCAGCAGAGCAAACCCCTCCCCAGCACCAGAGCCGACCCCTCCCCACCACCAGAGCCGACCCCTCCCCACCACCAGAGCAAACCCCTCCCCAGCATCAGAGCAAACCCCTCCCCAGCACCAGAGCACACCCCTCCCCAGCACCATAGCACACCCCTCCCCAGCACCAGAGCACACCCCTCCCCAGCACCAGAGCAAACCCCTCCCCAGCACCAGAGCAAACCCCTCCCCAGCACCAGAGCCAACCCCTCCCAGCACCAGAGCCAACCCCTCCCCAGCACCAGAGCAAAACCCCTCCCCAGCACCAGAGCCGACCCCTCCCCAGCACCAGAGCCGACCCCTCCCCACCACCAGAGCCGACCCCTCCCCAGCACCAGAGCCGACCCCTCCCCAGCACCAGAGCCAACCCCTCCCCAGCAGCAGAGCCGACCCCTCCCCAGCAGCAGAGCCGACCCCTCCCCAGCAGCAGAGCCGACTCCTCCCCAGCACCAGAGCAAACCCCTCCCCAGCACCAGAGCAAACCCCTCCCCAGCACCAGAGCCAACCCCTCCCCAGCACCAGAGCAAACCCCTCCCCAGCACCAGAGCCGACCCCTCCCCACCACCAGAGCCGACCCCTCCCCAGCACCAGAGCAAACCCCTCCCCAGCATCAGAGCCAACCCCTCCCCAGCACCAGAGCCAACCCCTCCCCAGCACCAGAGCAAACCCCTCCCCAGCACCAGAGCCAACCTCTCCCCAGCACCAGAGCCAACCCCTCCCCAGCACCAGAGCCGACCCCTCCCCAGCACCAGAGCCGACCCCTCCCCAGCACCAGAGCCGACCCCTCCCCAGCACCAGAGCAAACCCCTCCCCAGCACCAGAGCAAACCCCTCCCCAGCACCAGAGCCAACCCCTCCCCAGCACCAGAGCCAACCCCTCCCCAGCACCAGAGCCAACCCCTCCCCAGCACCAGAGCAAACCCCTCCCCAGCACCAGAGCAAACCCCTCCCCAGCACCAGAGCCAACCCCTCCCCAGCACCAGAGCCAACCCGTCCCCAGCACCAGAGCAAACCCCTCCCCAGCACCAGAGCAAACCCCTCCCCAGCACCAGAGCAAACCCCTCCCCGGCACCAGAGCAAACCCCTCCCCAGCACCATGGCAAACCCCTCCCCAGCACCAGAGCCGACCCCTCCCCAGCACCAGAGCCGACCCCTCCCCAGCAGCAGAGCAAACCCCTCCCCAGCACCAGAGCAAACCCCTCCCCAGCACCAGAGCAAACCCTCTCCCCAGCACCAGAGCAAACCCCTCCCCCAGCACCAGAGCAAACCCCTCCCCAGCACCAGAGCAAACCCCTCCCCAGCACCAGAGCAAACCCCCTCCCCAGCACCAGAGCCGACCCCTCCCCAGCACCAGAGCCGACCCCTCCCAGCACCAGAGCCGACCCCTCCCCAGCACCAGAGCCAACCCCCTCCCCAGCACCAGAGCCAACCCCTCCCCCAGCACCAGAGCCAACCCCTCCCCAGCACCAGAGCCAACCCCTCCCCAGCACCAGAGCAAACCCCTCCCCAGCACCAGAGCAAACCCCTCCCCAGCACCAGAGCCATCCCCTCCCCAGCACCAGAGCAAACCCCTCCCCAGCACCAGAGGCAACCCCTCCCCAGCACCAGAGCCAACCCCTCCCCAGCACCAGAGCAAACCCCTCCCCAGCACCAGAGCAAACCCCTCCCCAGCACCAGAGCCAACCCCTCCCCAGCACCAGAGCAAACCCCTCCCCAGCTCCATAGCAAACCCCTCCCCAGCACCAGAGCCAACCCCTCCCCAGCACCAGAGCCAACCCCTCCCCAGCACCAGAGCCAACCCCTCCCCAGCACCAGAGCCAACCCCTCCCCAGCACCAGAGCCGACCCCTCCCCAGCACCAGAGCCGACCCCTCCCCAGCGGCAGAGCCGACCCCTCCCCAGCACCAGAGCCAACCCCTCCCCAGCACCAGAGCAAACCCCTCCCCAGCAGCAGAGCAAACCCCTCCCCACCACCAGAGCCGACCCCTCCCCACCACCAGAGCAAACCCCTCCCCAGCATCAGAGCAAACCCCTCCCCAGCACCAGAGCAAACCCCTCCCCGGCACCAGAGCAAACCCCTCCCCAGCACCATGGCAAACCCCTCCCCAGCACCAGAGCCGACCCCTCCCCAGCACCAGAGCCGACCCCTCCCCAGCAGCAGAGCAAACCCCTCCCCAGCACCAGAGCAAACCCTCCCCAGCACCAGAGCAAACCTCTCCCCAGCACCAGAGCAAACCCCTCCCCAGCACCAGAGCAAACCCCTCCCCAGCACCAGAGCAAACCCCTCCCCAGCACCAGAGCAAACCCCTCCCCAGCACCAGAGCCGACCCCTTCCCCAGCACCAGAGCCGACCCCTCCCCAGCACCAGAGCCAACCCCTCCCCAGCACCAGAGCCAACCCCTCCCCAGCACCAGAGCCAACCCCTCCCCAGCACCAGAGCCAACCCCTCCCCAGCACCAGAGCCAACCCCTCCCCAGCACCAGAGCAAACCCCTCCCCAGCACCAGAGCAAACCCCTCCCCAGCACCAGAGCCATCCCCTCCCCAGCACCAGAGCAAACCCCTCCCCAGCACCAGAGGCAACCCCTCCCCAGCACCAGAGCCAACCCCTCCCCAGCACCAGAGCAAACCCCTCCCCAGCACCAGAGCAAACCCCTCCCCAGCACCAGAGCCAACCCCTCCCCAGCACCAGAGCAAACCCCTCCCCAGCTCCATAGCAAACCCCTCCCCAGCACCAGAGCCAACCCCTCCCCAGCACCAGAGCCAACCCCCTCCCCAGCACCAGAGCCAACCCCTCCCCAGCACCAGAGCCAACCCCTCCCCAGCACCAGAGCCGACCCCTCCCCAGCACCAGAGCCGACCCCTCCCCAGCGGCAGAGCCGACCCCTCCCCAGCACCAGAGCCAACCCCTCCCCAGCACCAGAGCAAACCCCTCCCCAGCAGCAGAGCAAACCCCTCCCCACCACCAGAGCCGACCCCTCCCCACCACCAGAGCAAACCCCTCCCCAGCATCAGAGCAAACCCCTCCCCAGCACCAGAGCAAACCCCTCCCCAGCACCATAGCACACCCCTCCCCAGCACCAGAGCAAACCCCTCCCCAGCACCAGAGCCAACCCCTCCCCAGCACCAGAGCCAACCCCTCCCCAGCACCAGAGCAAACCCCTCCCCAGCACCAGAGCCGACCCCTCCCCAGCACCAGAGCCGACCCCTCCCCAGCACCAGAGCCGACCCCTCCCCAGCACCAGAGCCGACCCCTCCCCAGCACCAGAGCCGACCCCTCCCCAGCACCAGAGCCGACCCCTCCCCAGCACCAGAGCCGACCCCTCCCCAGCAGCAGAGCCGACCCCTCCCCAGCAGCAGAGCCGACTCCTCCCCAGCACCAGAGCAAACCCCTCCCCAGCACCAGAGCCAACCCCTCCCCAGCACCAGAGCCAACCCCTCCCCAGCACCAGAGCAAACCCCTCCCCAGCACCAGAGCCGACCCCTCCCCACCACCAGAGCCGACCCCTCCCCAGCACCAGAGCAAACCCCTCCCCAGCACCAGAGCCAACCCCTCCCCAGCACCAGAGCCAACCCCTCCCCAGCACCAGAGCAAACCCCTCCCCAGCACCAGAGCCAACCCCTCCCCAGCACCAGAGCCAACCCCTCCCCAGCACCAGAGCAAACCCCTCCCCAGCACCAGAGCAAACACCTCCCCAGCACCAGAGCCAACCCCTCCCCAGCACCAGAGCCAACCCCTCCCCAGCACCAGAGCAAACCCCTCCCCAGCACCAGAGCAAATCCCTCCCCAGCACCAGAGCCAACCCCTCCCCAGCACCAGAGCCAACCCCTCCCCAGCACCAGAGCAAACCCCTCCCCAGCACCAGAGCAAACACTTCCCCACCACCAGAGCAAACACCTCCCCAGCACCAGAGCAAACACCTCCCCAGCACCAGAGCAAACACCTCCCCAGCACCAGAGCAAACACCTCCCCACCACCACAGTAGCTGCTGTCTCATCACCAGCACAGGTCACCACCACCGCCTCAACACCACCTGAGCTAACACCTCCCAACCACCAGAGCAAACACCTTTCCACCACTAGAGCAAACATCTCTAAACCACCAGAGCTAACCCCTACCCAGTACCATAAGAGCTGCCGACTCACCACCACCAGAGCTAACCCCTCCCCACCACCACAGGAGCTTCCGCCTCACCACCACCAGAGCTAACCCCTCTCCACCACCACAAGAGTTGCCACCTCCCCAGCACCAGAGCTAACCCCTTGCCATCACCACAGGAGCTGCCGCCTCACCACCACCAGAGCTAACCCCTTGCCATCACCACAGGAGCTTCCGCCTCACCAGCACCAGAGCTAACCCCTCTCCACCACCACAAGAGTTGCCACCCTCCCCACCACCAGAGCTAACACCTCCCCACCACCAGAGCTAACACTTTCTCACCACCAGAGCTACCGCCTCACCACCACCAGAAGCTGCCGCCTCAGCATCTCTAGAGCTAACACTTCCTCACAATCTCTGGAGCTAACACTTCCTCACCACCAGAGCTGCCGCCTCACCGCCACTGGATCTGCCGCAAGCCCCCCAGCCTGCCATCTCCTCCCTATTATCCTATAGAAGCCCGCTCTCCCTTCTGTACCAGTTTGCTTACAGTAATGATATTAGTTTTCTATGTAGCCCCTTCTTTACACCGGGAATGAATGGTGCTTTATAAACAAATAATAGGCAACATGGGCATTTGCTTCCAAAATAACGATTCAGATGAGGTAGATATCTCAAAAGCTCAACACAAATGGCTTCTTCTACAAACAATGAATTTGTGAACCATGTGGTGCTCTGAGCGTGTACTCACTGGGAGTGTCACAGTCTACACACAGGCTGTTGCCCCTCACACTCCGTATAGACTGGATGGCGACAGCATCACTCTGACTGCCGAGACGAGCCTGGAAGAAGAGGAAAAGAGCGGGTTATGGGGCGCAGGGCGGGGTACTCTGCAGTTATTGGCACTCATCACGTCTTGCACCCCACCTTATTTTTCGCACTCTCACAGCTCTGCAGACTTGCCAAGATTTGGCTCTCAATGGCCTGAACCCAAAGCTCACGGTCCTCATAGATCGACGCCTCGAAATGCCAACTTTGACCACTCAAGGAAACAATCACAAAGCCATAAGACTCCTCGGGTTCTGGGTATAGAAGAGGCAAAGAATGACTGCACTTCAAAATGTGCCAAAGAATGGAGTCTTCAATAAACTCGAAGGGCGCAACGTCCAAATATCAGTCACTGACCACAACCTCGACAAGCATCTAAATGTAAAAAAGTACTGAACCTGTCCAAAATGCAAACAAAATGTAAGCTACTGGGAACGAGCAGTGTATGGAAAGAGAAAGCACACTACTGATTCTCTCCTGTAAGAGCAGTAATACTATGGATTCACTTCTCAAAAGCAATCACACTGTGAATAGTCTTCTGTAATACCAGTCACACTATGGATGGATTCTCTCCTGTAAGAGCAGTCACACTATGGACTCTCTCCTGTAAGAGCAGTCACACTATGGATTCTCTCCTGTAAGAGCACACTATGGATTCTCTCCTGTAAGAGCGGACACACTATGGATTCTCTCCTGTAAGAGCGGTCAAACTATGGAATCTCTCCTGTAAGAGCAGTAATACTATGGAATCACTTCTGTAATACCAATCACACTGTGGATTCTCTCCTGTAAGAGCGGTCACACTATGGATTCTCTCCTATAAGACCAGTAATACTATGGATTCACTTCTGTAATACCAATCACACTATGGATTCTCTCCTGTAAGAGCAGTAATACTATGGATTTACTTCTGTAATACCAATCACACTGTGGATTCTCTCCTGTAAGAGCGGTCACACTATGGATTCTCTCCTGTAACAGCACACTATGGATTCTCTCCTGTAATAGCGGTCACACTATGGATTCTCTCCTGTAAGAGCAGTCACACTATGGATTCTCTCCTGTAAGAGCAAAAATGCTATAGATTCACTTCTATAATACCAATCACACTGTGGATTCTCTCCTGTAAGAGCGGTCACACTATGGATTCTCTCCTGTAAGAGCAGTCACACTATGGATTCTCTCCTGTAAGAGCACACTACGGATTATCTCCTGTAAGAGCACACTATGGATTCTCTCCTGTAAGAGCACACTATGGATTCTCTCCTGTAAGAGCGGTCACACTATGGATTCTCTCCTGTAATAGCAGTCACAATTTGGATTCTCTCCTATAAGAGCAGTCACACTATGGATTCTCTCCTGTAAGAGAGGTCACACTATGGATTCTCTCCTGTAAGAGCAGTCACAATTTGGATTCTCTCCTGTAAGAGCAGTCACACTATGGACTCTCTCCTGTAAGAGCAGTCACACTATGGATTCTCTCCTGTAAGAGCAGTCACACTATGGATTCTCTCCTGTAAGAGCGGTCACACTATGGATTCCCTCCTGTAAGAGTAGTCACACTATGGAATCTCTTCTGTAAATGCGGTCACACTATGGATTATCTCCTGTAAGAGCGGTCACACTATGGATTCTCTCCTGTAATAGCAGTCACAATTTGGATTCTCTCCTGTAAGAGCAGTCACACTATGGATTCTCTCCTGTAAGAGCGGTCACACTATGGATTCTCTCCTGTAAGAGCAGTCACAATTTGGATTCTCTCCTGTAAGAGCAGTCACACTATGGACTCTCTCCTGTAAGAGCAGTCACACTATGGATTCTCTCCTGTAAGAGCAGTCACACTATGGATTCTCTCCTGTAAGAGCGGTCACACTATGGATTCCCTCCTGTAAGAGTAGTCACACTATGGAATCTCTTCTGTAAGTGCGGTCACACTATGGATTATCTCCTGTAAGAGCGGTCACACTATGGATTATCTCCTGTTAGAGCGGTCACACTAAAGATTATCTCCTGTAAGAGCGGTCACACTATGGATTCTCTCCTGTAAGAGCACATTATGGATTCTCTCCTGTAAGAGCGGTCACACTATGGATTCTCTCCTGTAAGAGCAGTCACACTATGGATTCTCTCCTGTAAGAGCAGTCACAATATGGATTCTCTCCTGTAAGAGCAGTCACACTATGGATTCTCTCCTGTAAGAGCA
Source organism: Anomaloglossus baeobatrachus (assembly GCF_048569485.1). NCBI lineage: Eukaryota > Metazoa > Chordata > Amphibia > Anura > Aromobatidae > Anomaloglossus > Anomaloglossus baeobatrachus. Next base: position 581,481,420 of record NC_134358.1, on the reverse strand, counting down.
GTCACACTATGGATTCTCTCCTGTAAGAGCAGTCACACTATGGATTCTCTCCTGTAAGAGCAGTCACACTATGGATTCTCTCCTGTAAGAGCGGTCACACTATGGATTCCCTCCTGTAAGAGCAGTCACACTATGGATTCTCTCCTGTAAGAGCGGTCACACTATGGATTATCTCCTGTAAGAGCGGTCACACTATGGATTATTTCCTGTAAGAGCGGTCACACTATGGATTCTCTCCTGTAAGAGCGGTCACACTATGGATTCTATCCTGTAAGAGCGGTCACACTATGGATTATCTCCTGTAAGAGCGGTCACACTATGGATTATCTCCTGTAAGAGCGGTCACACTATGGATTCCCTCCTGTAAGAGCAGTCACACTATGGATTCTCTCCTGTAAGAGCAGTCACACAGTGGATTATCTCCTGTAAGAGCGGTCACACTATGGATTCCCTCCTGTAAGAGCAGTCACACTATGGATTCTCTCCTGTAAGAGCAGTCACACAGTGGATTCTCTCCTGTAAGAGCGGTCACACTATGGATTATCTCCTGTAAGAGCGGTCACACTATGGATTCTCTCCTGTAAGAGCGGTCACACTATGGATTCTCTCCTGTAAGAGAGGTCACACTATGGATTCCCTCCTGTAAGAGCGGTCACACTATGGATTCTCTCCTGTAAGAGCGGTCACACTATGGATTATCTCCTGTAAGAGTAGTCACACTATAAAGCTCTGTACTGTAGAGAGGTCACACTATAGATCTCTGTACTGTAGAGAGGTCACACTATAGAGCTCTGTACTGTAGAGCGGACACACTATAGAGCTCTGTACTGTAGAGAGGGCACACTATAGAGCTCTGTACTGTAGAGAGGTCACACTATAGAGCTCTGTACTGTAGAGAGGTCACACTATAGAGCCCTGTACTGTAGAGAGGTCACACTATAGAGCCCTGTACTGTAGAGCGGTCACACTATAGAGCTCTGTACTGTAGAGAGGTCACACTATAGAGCTCTGTACTGTAGAGAGGTCACACTATAGAGCCCTGTACTGTAGAGAGGTCACACTATAGAGCCCTGTACTGTAGAGCGGTCACACTATAGAGCCCTGTACTGTAGAGAGGTCACACTATAGAGCCCTGTACTGTAGAGAGGTCACACTATAGAGCTCTGTACTGTAGAGAGGTCACACTATAGAGCTCTGTACTGTAGAGCGGTCACACTATAGAGCCCTGTACTGTAGAGCGGTCACACTATAGAGCTCTGTACTGTAGAGAGGTCACACTATAGAGCTCTGTACTGTAGAGAGGTCACACTATAGAGCCCTGTACTGTAGAGCGGTCACACTATAGAGCTCTGTACTGTAGAGCGGTCACACTATAGAGCTCTGTACTGTAGAGAGGTCACACTATAGAGCCCTGTACTGTAGAGAGGTCACACTATAGAGCTCTGTACTGTAGAGAGGTCACACTATAGAGGCTCTGTACTGTAGAGAGGTCACACTATAGAGCTCTGTACTGTAGAGAGGTCACACTATAGAGCTCTGTACTGTAGAGAGGTCACACTATAGAGCTCTGTACTGTAGAGAGGTCACACTATAGAGCTCTGTACTGTAGAGAGGTCACACTATAGAGCTCTGTACTGTAGAGAGGTCACACTATAGAGCTCTGTACTGTAGGAGAGGTCACACTATAGAGCTCTGTACTGTAGAGAGGTCACACTATAGAGCCTCTGTACTGTAGAGAGGTCACACTATAGAGCTCTGTACTGTAGAGAGGTCACACTATAGAGCTCTGTACTGTAGAGCGGTCACACTATAGAGCTCTGTACTGTAGAGAGGTCACACTATAGAGCTCTGCACTGTAGAGAGGTCACACTATAGAGCTCTGTACTGTAGAGAGGTCACACTATAGAGCTCTGCACTGTAGAGAGGTCACACTATAGAGCTCTGTACTGTAGAGAGGTCACACTATAGAGCTCTGTACTGTAGAGAGGTCACACTATAGAGCTCTGTACTGTAGAGCGGTCACACTATAGAGCTCTGTACTGTAGAGAGGTCACACTATAGAGCCCTGTACTGTAGAGAGGTCACACTATAGAGCTCTGTACTGTAGAGAGGTCACACTATAGAGCTCTGTACTGTAGAGAGGTCACACTATAGAGCTCTGTACTGTAGAGAGGTCACACTATAGAGCTCTGTACTGTAGAGAGGTCACACTATAGAGCCCTGTACTGTAGAGAGGTCACACTATAGAGCTCTGTACTGTAGAGAGGTCACACTATAGAGCTCTGCACTGTAGAGAGGTCACACTATAGAGCTCTGTACTGTAGAGCGGGTCACACTATAGAGCTCTGTACTGTAGAGCGGTCACACTATAGAGCTCTGTACTGTAGAGAGGTCACACTATAGAGCTCTGTACTGTAGAGAGGTCACACTATAGAGCTCTGCTACTGTAGAGAGGTCACACTATAGAGCTCTGTACTGTAGAGAGGTCACACTATAGAGCTCTGTACTGTAGAGAGGTCACACTATAGAGCTCTGTACTGTGGAGCGGTCACACTATAGAGCTCTGTACTGTAGAGAGGTCACACTATAGAGCCCTGTACTGTAGAGAGGTCACACTATAGAGCCCTGTACTGTAGAGAGGTCACACTATAGAGCTCTGTACTGTAGAGAGGTCACACTATAGAGCTCTGTACTGTAGAGAGGTCACACTATAGAGCTCTGTACTGTAGAGAGATCACACTATAGAGGTCTGTACTGTAGAGAGGTCACACTATAGAGCTCTGTACTGTAGAGAGGTCACACTATAGAGCTCTGTACTGTAGAGAGGTCACACTATAGAGGCTCTGTACTGTAGAGAGGTCACACTATAGAGCTCTGTACTGTAGAGAGGTCACACTATAGAGCCCTGTACTGTAGAGAGGTCACACTATAGAGCTCTGTACTGTAGAGAGGTCACACTATAGAGCCCTGTACTGTAGAGAGGTCACACTATAGAGCTCTGTACTGTAGAGAGGTCACACTATAGAGCCCTGTACTGTAGAGAGGTCACACTATAGAGCCCTGTACTGTAGAGAGGTCACACTATAGAGCTCTGTACTGTAGAGAGGTCACACTATAGAGCTCTGTACTGTAGAGAGGTCACACTATAGAGCTCTGTACTGTAGAGAGGTCACACTATAGAGCTCTGTACTGTAGAGAGGTCACACTATAGAGCTCTGTACTGTAGAGAGGTCACACTATAGAGCTCTGTACTGTAGAGAGGTCACACTATAGAGCTCTGTACTGTAGAGAGGTCACACTATAGAGCTCTGTACTGTAGAGAGGTCACACTATAGAGCCCTGTACTGTAGAGAGGTCACACTATAGAGCTCTGTACTGTAGAGAGGTCACACTATAGAGCTCTGTACTGTAGAGAGGTCACACTATAGAGCTCTGTACTGTAGAGAGGTCACACTATAGAGCCCTGTACTGTAGAGAGGTCACACTATAGAGCTCTGTACTGTAGAGAGGTCACACTATAGAGGTCTGTACTGTAGAGAGGTCACACTATAGAGCTCTGTACTGTAGAGAGGTCACACTATAGAGCCTCTGTACTGTAGAGAGGTCACACTATAGAGCTCTGTACTGTAGAGAGGTCACACTATAGAGCCCTGTACTGTAGAGAGGTCACACTATAGAGCTCTGTACTGTAGAGAGGGTCACACTATAGAGCCTCTGTACTGTAGAGAGGTCACACTATAGAGCTCTGTACTGTAGAGAGGTCACACTATAGAGCTCTGTACTGTAGAGCGGTCACACTATAGAGCTCTGTACTGTAGAGAGGTCACACTATAGAGCCCTGTACTGTAGAGAGGTCACACTATAGAGCTCTGTACTGTAGAGAGAGTCACACTATAGAGCTCTGTACTGTAGAGAGGTCACACTATAGAGCTCCTGTACTGTAGAGCGGTCACACTATAGAGCTCTGTACTGTAGAGAGGTCACACTATAGAGCTCTGTACTGTAGAGAGGTCACACTATAGAGCTCTGTACTGTAGAGAGGTCACACTATAGAGCTCTGTACTGTAGAGAGGTCACACTATAGAGCTCTGTACTGTAGAGCGGTCACACTATAGAGCTCTGTACTGTAGAGAGGTCACACTATAGAGCTCTGTACTGTAGAGAGGTCACACTATAGAGCTCTGTACTGTAGAGAGGTCACACTATAGAGCTCTGTACTGTAGAGAGGTCACACTATAGAGCTCTGTACTGTAGAGAGGTCACACTATAGAGCTCTGTACTGTAGAGCGGTCACACTATAGAGCTCTGTACTGTAGAGAGGTCACACTATAGAGCTCCTGTACTGTAGAGAGGTCACACTATAGAGCTCTGTACTGTAGAGAGGTCACACTATAGAGCTCTGTACTGTAGAGAGGTCACACTATAGAGCTCTGTACTGTAGAGAGGTCACACTATAGAGCTCTGTACTGTAGAGAGGTCACACTATAGAGCTCTGTACTGTAGAGAGGTCACACTATAGAGCTCTGTACTGTAGAGAGGTCACACTATAGAGCTCTGTACTGTAGAGCGGTCACACTATAGAGCTCTGTACTGTAGAGAGGTCACACTATAGAGCTCTGTACTGTAGAGAGGTCACACTATAGAGCTCTGTACTGTAGAGAGGTCACACTATAGAGCTCTGTACTGTAGAGAGGTCACACTATAGAGCCCTGTACTGTAGAGAGGTCACACTATAGAGCTCTGTACTGTAGAGAGGTCACACTATAGAGCTCTGTACTGTAGAGAGGTCACACTATAGAGCTCTGTACTGTAGAGAGGTCACACTATAGAGCCCTGTACTGTAGAGAGGTCACACTATAGAGCTCTGTACTGTAGAGAGGTCACACTATAGAGCCCTGTACTGTAGAGAGGTCACACTATAGAGCTCTGTACTGTAGAGAGGTCACACTATAGAGCCCTGTACTGTAGAGAGGTCACACTATAGAGCTCTGTACTGTAGAGAGGTCACACTATAGAGCTCCTGTACTGTAGAGAGGTCACACTATAGAGCTCTGTACTGTAGAGAGGTCACACTATAGAGCTCCTGTACTGTAGAGAGGTCACACTATAGAGCCTCTGTACTGTAGAGAGGTCACACTATAGAGCCCTGTACTGTAGAGCGGTCACACTATAGAGCTCTGTACTGTAGAGAGGTCACACTATAGAGCCCTGTACTGTAGAGAGGTCACACTATAGAGCTCTGTACTGTAGAGAGGTCACACTATAGAGCTCTGTACTGTAGAGAGGTCACACTATAGAGCTCTGTACTGTAGAGAGGTCACACTATAGAGCCCTGTACTGTAGAGAGGTCACACTATAGAGCCTGTACTGTAGAGAGGTCACACTATAGAGCTCTGTACTGTAGAGAGGTCACACTATAGAGCTCTGTACTGTAGAGAGGTCACACTATAGAGCTCTGTACTGTAGAGAGGTCACACTATAGAGCTCTGTACTGTAGAGAGGTCACACTATAGAGCTCTGTACTGTAGAGCGGTCACACTATAGAGCTCTGTACTGTAGAGAGGTCACACTATAGAGCTCTGTACTGTAGAGAGGTCACACTATAGAGCTCTGTACTGTAGAGAGGTCACACTATAGAGCTCTGTACTGTAGAGAGGTCACACTATAGAGCCCTGTACTGTAGAGAGGTCACACTATAGAGCTCTGTACTGTAGAGAGGTCACACTATAGAGCTCTGTACTGTAGAGAGGTCACACTATAGAGCTCTGTACTGTAGAGAGGTCACACTATAGAGCTCTGTACTGTAGAGAGGTCACACTATAGAGCTCCTGTACTGTAGAGCGGTCACACTATAGAGCTCTGTACTGTAGAGAGGTCACACTATAGAGCTCTGTACTGTAGAGAGGTCACACTATAGAGCTCTGTACTGTAGAGAGGTCACACTATAGAGCTCTGTACTGTAGAGAGGTCACACTATAGAGCTCTGTACTGTAGAGAGGTCACACTATAGAGCTCCTGTACTGTAGAGAGGTCACACTATAGAGCTCTGTACTGTAGAGAGGTCACACTATAGAGCTCTGTACTGTAGAGAGGTCACACTATAGAGCTCTGTACTGTAGAGAGGTCACACTATAGAGCTCTGTACTGTAGAGAGGTCACACTATAGAGCTCTGTACTGTAGAGAGGTCACACTATAGAGCTCTGTACTGTAGAGAGGTCACACTATAGAGCTCTGTACTGTAGAGCAGGTCACACTATAGAGCTCTGTACTGTAGAGAGGTCACACTATAGAGCCCTGTACTGTAGAGAGGTCACACTATAGAGCTCTGTACTGTAGAGAGGTCACACTATAGAGCTCTGTACTGTTAGGAGAGGGTCACACTATAGAGCTCTGTACTGTAGAGAGGTCACACTATAGAGCTCTGTACTGTAGAGAGGTCACACTATAGAGCTCTGTACTGTAGAGAGGTCACACTATAGAGCTCTGTACTGTAGAGAGGTCACACTATAGAGCTCTGTA